>NC_057711.1:108232378-108257378 GCF_004010195.1 Chiloscyllium plagiosum | reverse complement strand
TCCTCCCACAATCCAAGATATGTATATCAGGTGGATTGGCCATGCTAAATTGCCATTCTGTTAGGTGCATTACTCAGAGGGAGATGGTCTGGGTGGCTTGCTCTTCAAAGGGTTGGTGTGGACTTGTTGGGCTCACTTTTGTTAGTTTAGCTGTTATGTTGGAATGGTGAAGATTAATCACCTATTTCCTGTGTGTTCCAGAGTTGGATAGGAAGTATCCAATGTTCCTAATCAATGCAATGATCCCCGTTCTGGAAAGTGTCATTTTTGTTTTATAACGCAAGTTCAACAACATCTGTATATATGGAGCACAATTAACCTTTCTCCTCTGGTGTTCGTGTATTTATAATCAATTGTTTCATCTCCCTTTCTGAATCTCAATTGGAGTAGCAGTAAGCCATACGGATCATAAGACCATTAGACATAGGAGTGGAAGTAAGGCCATTCGGCTCATCGGGTCCACTCCGCCATTTAATCATGGCTGATGAGCATTTCAACTCCATTTACCATCACTCTCCCCGTAGCCCTTAATTCCTTGCGAGATCAAGAATTTATCAATCTCTGCCATGAAGACATTTAACGTCCCAGCCTCCACTGCACTCTGTGGCAATGAATTCCACGGACACACCACTCTCTGGCTGACGAAATGTCTCATTTCCATTCTAAATTGACCCCCTCTAATTCTAAGGCTGTGCCCATGGGTCCTAGTCTCCCTGCCTAATGGAAACAACTTCCCAGTGTCCACCCTTTCTAAGCCATGCATTATCTTGTAAGTTTCTATTCGATCTTCCCTCAACCTTCTAAACTCTAATGAATACAATCCAGGATCCTCAACTGTTCATCGTATGTTAGGTCTACCATTCCAGGGATCATCTGTCTGAATCTCATGTGAATAAGCCCCTCAAGTCTATTCTACTGCTTAGCACAATTATGGCTCATTAAATTGATCTATATATGTAATGACCTAAAGAACAAAAGTGGGACATTAGCCGATACCTCCAGAGGAAATTGCAAGCTGATTACAGCACTTTAGACCACTCATCCATTCTACTTCTTCCCAATGCTGTCTCTGCGACTGGCTAATAATCTTTGAACCTTTTCTCCTGTTTTCACTGCAGTCACAATTCTGCTACTACAGTCGATTTTGTGTTTCTCATTATTAAGTGAGTCAAGTGAAATAGAAGTCTTCATGTTTTGGTATTTCTGGTAATAGATAAATAAGTTGATGATTTGCGCCCAAATGATTTAACCCAAAATACAGGTAGCAGAGAGGTAGAGATTGGTTGCAGACAGCAAGAAAGCCTTGCTATAGTAAGCTGATTTCACTGTTTCAGAAGTTATAGTAATTCAGAAAACAGTGCTACATGTTTAGACCATTGTCTGGAAAATGGCCCCAGATCAAGATTTTACACAATTGCACCATTTTACAGCGTTCAAAGATTCAGTTCTGAAGGGTAACTGGAACCAAAACATTAATTCTGCTTTCTCTCCACAGATGCTGACAGATCGCCTGAGTTTTTCTAGCAATTTCTATTTTTTTTTTCTGATTTTCAGCATCTGCAGTTCTTTTTTTGAAATCAAATATTCAGTGTCAATTTGTCTCCAGACTAATACTACAAACAAGCTATTAGGTCTAATGGTTCAACACTGATTTTAACATGAGAGGATTGCAGCACTTCACGTTCTCTTCACACTGACCTTAAAACATTGCTAAAAAAAAGGACAGACTTAAGGCTTTTTGTTCTTCACTCAAAAGTACACAAGAAACCAACTTGAAGAAAGGGACGTCACTCTACAAAGGAATGAGTAGAGGTTGTTGATTCAGTAGGCCTTCATTGGCATGAAGATGCAGCAAGAACACTTAACTATCAGTCTTAATTCTTAGACCAGCCAGAAAAATTCTAAATGGTCAGCATGTTTCCATGGGAATACCGCAATGATTGACTGTGACCATGACTACTTTGGTGTAATGAACACACAATTTCTATTGCTATATAAAATGCTTCTAGCATGTGTGGATGCAACTCCAGAAGTTCTGAATGAGGGCCACAGATGCTGCCAGGCCGTCTGAGTTGTTCCAGCAATTTCTGCTTGTATTTCTGATGTCCAGCATTCACATTCTTTGTTTTTTTTTAAAACTTAAACTGGTTTCTGGTTAACTCCTAGCACCACACAGAATACAACTAGACGAAAGAGCATTAACTATAATTGATAAATTATTCTTCAAAACAATAATTGAAACAGTCATTCACAAGAGTGCCGCTTTGTCATAAGTTAGAATGGCTCTGCCATTTTAAACAACTGAGCAATCACAAAAAGACATGTGACCTGTATCGCTCTTGGAAATTCTTGATGAAGGTTATTTTATTGAAAGCAGAGGTTGCTATCGCTACAGTAATGCTTTTGCTTGTCCAATAAAATATCACCTATATTGAAACAAAGAGCACTTACTTCTAGCTGAACTGTTTAAATGAGAAGATCTATTTTAACTGGGCATGGAGAGGAGCTCAGTATCATTTTCATCATAATAGCACTTGTCATATGAAATAACAAAATGATGAACTTTGACTGGTTTGAGCAGCATGTTCAATTAATGAAAAAAAATGTTAACATGCTTCATAAGTATTACACCTATTAAAGTTCAACACAACTGCTTTAACTTAATAGTCTCAGAAGTGGCTGTGAGAAAGTGAGGACTGCAGTTGCTGGAGAACAGAGTCGAGAGTGTGGTTTGGAAAAGCACAGCTGGTCAGGCAGCATCCGAGAAGCAGGAGAATCGACGTTCTAAGCATAAGCCCTTCATCAAGAGGCTTACACTCGGAACGTCGATTTTCCTGCTCCTCAGATGTTGCCTGACCGGCCATGCTATTCCAGCACCACATTCTTTTACTCAAAATTGGCTGTGTCTATTGTCACCGTGGGGGGCACTCTCATCACCCCGTTCTAGGTGCACATCAATGACATCAGTTAAGCAGCCTTCCACTGCTACAATGACAATAGGAGATACACCACAAGCCTGCAATTTCCTTAGCATGAATTCCCATTCTTTCTCGGAAACAGTATGGAAGCAGTGTCTCAGACTAATGCTTTTCAAAGCCTTCTAGACTTTTTAGCAATCTAAGCTGATTCTCCAGGACAACACTAAGTAAGTGTTGCAGTGTTGGAGATGCCATGTTTGGATGGGACATTACAGCAATAAACAATTCCATGGCATTATTTTTAAGGTGAGCTGAGGAGTTGTTCCTGCCATCTTGGTTAATAGTTATCCCACAACCAACATCCCTAAAACAGGTTATCTGTTATGATTGCTATTAGTGGGAGCTCGACAGCCACATTCTCTTTAAGGCAGTGACTGCTATTCAATAAGTACTTAATTTGGCTATAAAACACTTTGTTTTGTCAAGGTGATCGATAAATGCTAGGTTTTACTAAGATTCATTATCCAAAAGTAAAAACACAACCAATGATTGAATAGGCATATAATTTCATGAATCAGACACTTACTTTCTCAGATCAAACACTATGTGCAAAGAGAATGCTTGAATTTAAATTTTGATCCAAACATAAAATGTTCCTCAAATTCTATCCGTCATCTTCAGAATACTAAATGTTGGCCAGTCTGTCGCCAATATATTTCAAACAAACAATCCTGTTTTGCGTAATGTTATTTAAGATAGAGAGGGGATGGTCTTATGGGAAGTGGAAGAACAAATGATGCAACAGGCTACAGCATAATGATCAGCAAACATGCTAGCACTGTCTTGTTCATGAAACTTACTGAAATCCTGATCCAAGCATAAGTTTCTTGGCAAACTGGTTATGCTATCAACTTTCAATTGTGCAACAATCACTTGCAGACAAAGCTGTTCATTTATCACATGTAAATTAAAATCGACTTACATGATTCATATAAAGTGATCTAACATATCAATAATGTAGAAATAAAACATAAAGGAACAGAATTTAAATACAAATGTCACCACACACACACACACCCTTCCCTCACTGCCACTGATATTCACACAGATTCAAAGATTCAAATAAAATCCAACAATGGATTAAAACTCCCTAAAATAACCAAGACCCTAATGAAGCACAAGTGTATAGTTTTTTCTTCCACTCCAGTTCTGAATGTTATTCTCAAAATTGGTGCTATTCATCAATATCCTCTATATTGTACAGGTATACAACTGGTGAAGTCTCACAATTCTGAGGCACAGGTTTATTGGTTTAAGTCAACCTCTGAAACCAAACATACAAGTCCAATACTCCAACATGGTACTGAAGGATGCTGTGTTTGGCTGTGTCCCATGTCAAATGGGATATAGTACCAAGATCCTGTAAAGCATGGTACGTAGAAGTGAAAGTAACCTTCAGATTATGTCAATCACTTCAAAGGGTTTATCCTCAATTGACTGCATTGTGTTCCATGCTGCTACTCATAGTTAAGGTTGGCACATTTAAAAGACTTCTCAGATTAGTCTTCATGCCTGCTTCTCTGTTTATGCACTCCCTTTGGTCATCCCAAGTACATCTCAAGAAGGTCGAAGGTTAATCAAAAACCGAATAACCAGCTACTTATCCATTAGCTGATGGAGGGACCTTGCTGATTACAGATTGGTACTATAAGACCAACTGCATTGCAAATAAAGTAATCCACTGACTGCAAAGTGAATGTGCCAACAGCAGAAATGATATTCTAAAAAAAGTAAACTTCCTGCTTTTGTGTTGTCAGATGTAAAGAAGACTGAAGTTGTCAGTATTCCTGTTAAAAATGTTATTTCCTTATATTCACCTGTTGATTATCACTCCATTGTTTTAGTGCACTGATTTAACTGACATAACAGAATCACCTTATTGTTGGTTTCCAGTATGCCTATGTCATCAGCAGAAAGAAAATCATAGACTGCTACAGTACCATAGAAGTAGTTTGTCCATTGTTATTAAAATAGGTTTAAACTTCATTTAATGAGGCATTATATACACTTTAGTTAAGAAAATGTTGCTTGGAAATAATTACACAGATTTCTAATGACATGAATGAACTGCTAAAATTATTAATTAATAAACTAGTATACTTATTCTGCAAATGCATGTTGATTGTCTTGTGAAAAGAATTTTTTTTTAAGTTTAAGTATGGAAACATGCATCCTGACAATGCAAAAGGCAGACAGGAGAAGGTTACCTGATTCATTGAGTCTTATGCATTCACTGTACAACAATGCACCATGGCTCTCTAGTGGTCCCATCAACTAACATTCTTGTAATCTCTCAGGAGATGTGAAAAAAAATAAAAGAACTCTCGGCCAACATAGGAGGAGGATTATTCTTGGAAATTCTGAACTGTACCTTGAGGCAATCAAAATCAGCACTGAAAATTGCATGGTGACCACTAAGCAGAAACACCCCAATTATCATTTATACACAACGGAAATAGCTACAATAAGGAAATCATCCAATTTTTAAAAAACTGTTACAGTCAATCCACATTTGCCGCACAATCCAATAGCTTCTTCCCAATGTCGATAACCTTCTGTGTAAACAAAACTCTGCTGGCATTTTACCAAGATGAATGCTTACGCACTCTATATGCATGACTCCTCGTTTTCCGTAAACTATCTCATTTAAATTGTCTGCCCACAGAGACATGGTCGCTTCACCATTTTAAATGCTTTCAAATAAAGTCTACCTTTCCTCTTGCACTAAAAATGGTTCCTAAGCTTGTGATACATAAGGGTTTTTAACATTGGTATCAATGTAAAACTGAACCATCAAAACGTTTTTCAAGGCCTCAATATTTGACACGAGGACAAAAACGGTTCACCATACTCACAATGAGGCTTTCTGTTTGATACAAAGAGGTTGGGGTAATTAAAGTAGGCTGTTTATCTGCAATTAATGTACAGATTTAATTGAAACTTGATACACAGATAGGACAAGATCCAAAGAAGAGCTGAGTAGATTTTTGCAAAGACTCACATCTGTGTCATGATCCTCGAATTTATGAGTATCATTTATCACTGTGTACTACTCTAGCCCATAAGTATTCTAAATTCATTGTTCTCCTCTAATTCTGGTCCTATTCACATGCTTGATTTCACTGTTCAACCACTAACTGCTGTGCTGACAACTGCCACTTTGGAACTCTTCTCCTTAATATATTCCTTAAAACATCCCCCATGGATCAACCCTTTGCTTACATGTCCTAATATAACTCCTTAAGTGTCTCATATAAAATTTTGTTTGATAATGTTGCTTTAAAACATCCTGAAATGTTTTATAAATGAGTGCTGTTGTTAAATTATGAAATTTACCCATTGTGTCGAGATCAAATCTTTCTCCTCCTCTAAAGGCCTCAAACTAACACCAATCAATATGTCCCACAATATCTTCAGCTTGTTCATTTTAACTCTTGGGAACAGCAACAAACCTGTTGGGCTCAACTATTAACTGTTTTCCATGTAGAGCCAGTTGTATTACAAATAACTCTGTATTATCTGGAATACAACCAATTCCCAATCGAATCAAAAATCTATTTTCCTATGAAACTAGACTCTTCCTTGTGAAATTATATTTCTAGAAGGCCAGATATAGAACCTTGATGAAATGGATAGCCTCGTCCACTATTTTGACAAACCTGTCAAAAAAATTAAATCCAATTGGTGCAATATGAACTCTTTTCTGGGAAACAGGTTATGAGTCTTGGACACCAATTCTGTCCAGATTATCAGAGAGGATATCACTAGTCACCATCCCAAGGAACTTTCTAATAACTGAAGTTGAGCTAATGTGCCTCTAATTTCCAACTTCTGACTTGTTGCTGTTTTCACTTTTTTGGCACTACTTTAGGCTTCCTCCAAGCCATGGGGGCAATCTATGTTTCAGTGAGGTGTTAAATATTCAAGTTAAGGGGACCTCCTTAATTGATTTCTTTAAACCCCTCCTGGGATAAAGGTCCTCAGAGCCCTCGTGATATTATCGCTGGACTGTTAATCCAGAGATCAGATCATGTTCTGGGGACAGCAGTTCGAATCGCTTCGTGGCAGACAGTGGAATTTGAATTCAATAAAAAAATCTGGAATTAAGAGTTTAATAACGACCCCTGAAAATTGTCAGAAAAACCCATCTGATTCAAACTGCCATCCTTACCTGTCAGGTCTGTATGTGATTCCAGACCCACAGCGATGTGGTTGACTGTTAATTGTCATGCGGGCAATTAGGGATGGGCAATAAATGCCATGTAGCCACTGACACTCTCATCCCGTAAATGAATAAAAAAGAAAGACCAGCAGCCTTATTGGGTTTGAGGTTCCCTTACTCTTACTTGGATTTCCATTGTATACAATTTAACATCGTCAACTATAGTGAAAACCATATACGGTATTCACAGAAACTGAGTCATGTGCTTTACTAATCTGATGGAATCTTTTATTGCCGACTAAGTGCTAACATACAGTATATCTACCCCCATCTCCATCCTGAACCCTACCCCTATTCTGTTTTACAATTTGCAATGTCATGAAAGCAGATTCAACACAACTTTCAAAAGAAAGTTGGATAATTTCTTGGAAAGATTTGCAGCGCTATTGGGAAAGAATTGGCTAGCTCTTTCAAACAGCCAGCACAGACACAAAGGACTCAGTAGCCTCCTTGGCAGCGTATGACTTGTTGTATTTTATAAATACAAATTTAATATATATTACTCAGGAACCCATCTAATCCATACTTTGTATGAGATGCTAAATTGATGCTGCCTCTGTTCTCTCGGAAGAACGTATAAGATTTTGTGGCATTATTAAAAAGAGGAGCATGGCCAAAAATTATTGTAATACTCACTACAATCTGGATTGTAAATTAATTTCCTACATTCCAAAAGATTCATTTACTTGAAAGCACTTTGTGACATTCTGAGATTGAGAAATACACCACACGAATGAAGGCTTTCTTTTTATAATGTATATTTAAAAATGAAATGCTTTTATTATTCTTAAAACAGAATCATACAACTTTCCGAGGTTGTACTTAGAATGTCCAATTTTCATTTCCATTTTTACAGTTCAAATGGTGGAGTCAGTTTTTAATACAACTTTTCTAAGTTGCAGCTTTTTGTGATTTCACAATGTCCTTTTTAAAAGATAAATCCTCTACCATAAGGGAATTTTCTCATATTAAATGACAAAATGATACACACCCAAGATGTAAAGCTAAAGTGTGTGAAGGCACCTAATACAATGGGGGTTTACCTTTCAGTACTCCCACTGCTTCACTGTCACCTGCAACTGCAACTTTTCCTCTCCTCCTCTTTGTCGCCCTCTATGTACCTTGACAAGACAGTCAGAGAAGAGACCCCATATAAAGAAAGAATTAGTAACTTGGTTTCTCGTCATGGATGGGCCTATAAAAAGTGACAAAACCCGCAAAGAATTCAATTATTAAATCACAGCAGATTGATTTTGTTCAATAAAGAATGGGCTGATGGAAATCCATGATTGACACACACACACTCTGAAGTGCAGCTCTCCAACCCTCTGCCCTAATCCCACACCTTGTTACATTTGTGCAGCACACATACACTAACACAAAAGGGGACAAAGGACACTGGATAAAATGGGCTAATATGAGTCCAATTACTTTCTACAGTCTCAGTGGGATCCGTTTTATTCTCTCTACATAGGACGTAAAAGATCATAAGTTTAACATATTTGTATTCTTATTATATAGCCCCATCATTACTTTACACTTCCTTACACTTGACCTGAGTTTTAGTCCCGTAATTACACTGCCCCTCTCTTCAACTCCGAAACAAGAGAACACACAAGAATAGCAATGAAAGTAACATCTACTCAGTCCGGTCCGGAATCGCTTCATATTAAAGGAGTAAATAAGTTGCCTGTTCTCAGGACCATCACTCACTTCCTAATGGTCTATTCCATCCCAATTGAAAACAAGACACTTTTTTCTATCTGTAGGAAATGTATCCCGCGACTAAGATATCCCGCAAGGAAAAGATTAAAAGAAAGGCGAGAGGGCGAGAAAATCAATATGTGAAAATGAAACAGCGCTCTAAAGACATTTCCATGTGTTTTTAAAAAAGAGCTACACAATGTAAAAGAGAGACTAAAATCCGCATTTTCGTCCTGAAGGGAACATACAATTGTGTCCATGCCCCCTACACAACATGTTAAGACACAAAAGATAAAGCTCCGCGTGCACTTCAACCCAACGGGAAACTTGTCTGCAAACTGTAAATATATTTTTAAAATGTTGCTCTCTTACCTGCTTTTGTTAAGACAGTCGGTTGTCAGTGAAAGGACTCAAGTTTTCGTGAAAGAGCAGAAAGCATGCAAAATGTTCCAGGTTGTGCTCTCTGTGTTGTCCCTCTGTGTGTTGGAAGTATGAGAAGGTTTTTTTTTAACCTCCAGTAGCTCTTATACAGCTGATTGATATCTCGAGGTTACTATCGGTCAAACACAATCCTCGCTCTCCCCAGCTCCTCGCTGAAATATGTTTGTGTCGCTATCGGCGCCAGGAAGCACGGGGAGAAGCAGAGAGATAAAACGGGGGTGTGCTACTGAGTTAACAGAGCAAAGGGCCCCTTGCTGAAAACTCTTTGGGGCTCAGGATGCGTGAGAGTGAGTGAGTGAGGGATAGAGAGAGATTAATACCAGTGCCATGGTTTACAGTCTAACATCCAGAAAATGCTAAGAAACGATACTGTTGCGAAGAAAAAAAAAGCACCAAATTCACAGATCTGTGTAAACATATGGAGCTGCGCATTCTTAATTAAAAAAAAATGTTTTCTTTCCCAACTATACTGTCCTCCTCTGCTGCAGGAAGGGCTGAAGCCCAGTATGGTTCAAAAAGTGGGTGGTAACTCATTTTTGCAGTGTTGGTAGGGGAGAGTTGGTGAGGGGGCTGCAGTCACATTGAACAGAATCTCCCACTGTGGAGTCCAAGTCCCGAGGTGGGCTTGGAAACTGACAGTTGGACCTGGTTTCCCCATGTTATCACCTGATTCTCACTTCATTATGGACCCCTGGGCTTTTCTGTGCAAATAGAACGGCTGATCTTATCATCCTCACCCTGGGACACTCTTGGGTCAAAGAACAGGCGCTATGCTGAGGGACATATGGGTGGCCATTCATTCACTCCAAGCCAGGAGAAAACCTTCAGCTGGAATTGGTTGTTCCCAAACCCCTGGAGATGTCTGTGGACCAAACTGAAACTGACCCCGTGGGTTAGTAAGGCCTCGCTACAGGTTCTGCTCCTGGCATTCCAAGGAAGTGGGAGGACGTGTTCTACCTTGGAATTGGAAGCAGAAGATACTCAAGACCATCAGAACCCCAGGACAGAACCCATGTGCCTTATAAAAGAACTTGGATTCAGTGCAGGAAGACGATGAATGGTTTCCTGTAATGCACAAGGGGACGTGACACCGTCTACTCACTGCAAACAGATCTCAGTCTGTGAGTGTCAGTGTCCGTGCAGAAGGGTGTCACATAGTATGATCATGTGCAAGTCTCTGCACCAATTGGAGTATGTACACTGAATGGGTGCTAGGCTGTCAATATTCCCCTGGTTTGGACTTGGAAGAAAATGCAACACTGAGACCTCTGTCACCTAGAGGATTACTGGAGTAAAAATCCCAGCCTCGTCTATGCGATAAATAAGATTTTGGCTCTGTAGAAAGAGGCAGGGAATACTAATCACTTATGCCAAAGATGCTCACTCGATTAAAGTGAAGGATGGAGGAGGTGGTCCAAGTTCTGTCTCCTGTCATTGCTCTGACATGCAAGTTCTCCATAGAAAGGTTAGTCCAAATGGACAACATAGTGATTGGTAGATATGTACTCAGACTTGCATTCCATTGTTGGAGTCATGGATGGAGATAGTCAAGACATCTAGACCTCCCTCATGGTACACTTTCTCTTGAAGGATCAGGAAAGTACCATTTGATACCTCCCGGGGAGGAGAAGCACCAGCCTGGCACACTTGAGAACTTATCTTGTTGCATTCCAGAGGTTCCCTGCCTTTCCACTTCCCCTCTGTCAGTGATGTATTTGGCTCCAGCAGGTCAAACTAAGGAGGGTGCCCATACACTTGACTCTCCAGTATTGTTAAAGCCTGAAGCCCTCATGGACACCCATCAGAATCATTACAGTCACTGGGATATCACAGTTGCCTCCATTTCAGCTGTGAATGGGGGCACAATGATATGACTCTACAACTGATCCACTATTGATTAGATTAAATTTCCTACAGTGTGGAAACAGGCCCTTCAGCCCATCCAGTCCACACCAACCCTCCGAAGAGTAATCCACCCAGACCCATTTCCCTCTGACTAACACTATGGACAATTTAACATGGCCAATTCATCTGACCTGAGTATCTTTGGACTGTGGGAGGAAACCTGAGCACCCGGAGGAAACCCACGCAGACACAGGGAGAATGTACAAACTCCACATGGACAGTCACCCACCCGAGGCTGGAATCGAACGTGGGACCCTGGCGCTGTGAGGCAGTAGTGCTAACCACTGTGCCACCGAGCCGCCTTGATGGTAGATAGTTAAGGTAGATAGTTAATGGTAGCATCACTGGACAGATTGATTGGACAATTAAAAAGAAATGAGAATAACGGCCATCACACAGGCTTGTTTGATCTCAGTCCAGATTTTAAAAGTGTCTGTTTCAGGTATGTTTTCCTGCTTAGACAATGGTAGTCATATCATGAAGCAATTGTAGGATTGTGATGACATCTCATGACATCTGAGAAACATAACTTTAGAACACCATATAAAGATCCTTTTATTTCATTGACAGATGACATTGTCATCGTTAAGAAGAGCAGCACTGTACCATCAACGAGGGGGATGCTGTCGAATTCACTTTGGACCGTAGATGAGCCTCATGGCTGCATGTCAACATGGTCAGCACATGATCAGGTCTCTTTGGTTTTCTGTTCCAACCACATGCCCTCCAGATTTACCTTTGTCAGCCTTGAGCTGTTGGAATGCCATCTTCTCAATTTGCAACCTTGAGTTCTTCTGCCAGGCATTCAATACTGCTCACTGATGTTCTTGAAGAACACAGCTCTCAGCATTATTTAAATATAAATGCAAAAACATGCCAAAGCATGCAGCAAACTTCTAGCAAATGTTTCTGTTCCTGAGGTTGTCAGATAAGAGCTGAGGCTTCCCAAGCTCCCATCTGAACCTCATTCCGATGTATCCATGAGAGAGCGAGAAATCCTCCGGCCACAGAAGTGGTCCCCCTCGGCTCCCTTTTTCCATACATTGCTCACTCCCTGACTGTATGGTCTGACTTTCCAGCCTAGAGGAAATGTCAAGCTGAAAAATGGCCTCCTTGAATCTTTGTGCCATCTGCAAAAGCAGTTCTTTAAAATGGATGATGTTTGAGCAGAGATGCACAACACTGTTTATTAAGTCTTTGCACAGGGCTTAGCTTCAATCTAAATATTTCCACTCCGTGTCTCTGGTTTTTGAGAACTGAGTGCCTGAACCAAGTGGCCAGTTCCTTCTGTCCAACTTTTAATGAGTGGAAATGGCTAAAAGACATGTTCTTCAGTATGATTTCATGTGTAAGCTGATGCACATCATCCAACTTGACCTTCTCAATATCTAACTATTTCAGATTTGGTCTAAAACTAATAAAACTGGACCAAAGAGAGAGGTCACTGTGCTTTCTACACAACCAGCCACCACTAAAATGATCAATCTTTTAAACAAATACTGTTCTCAATTAAGGAACGTGTTTTTATTTGTTCATGGGATGCGGGTGCACTGGCTACCATCTCTAATTGCTTTCAAGGTATTTAATATCAACCACATTGCTGGTGACTCTGGAGTCATATATAGGCCAGAATAATTAAGAGTAGCAGATTTCCTCTCTACAGGACTTTAGGGAACCAGGCAGTTTTCTGCAACAATTGCCAGTGGCTATATGATAACAATTAGGTCCGCTCTTTGATTCAGATTTTATTGAATTCAAATTTCACTACCAGCCATTATGGGATTTAAGACGATGTCCACTGAACATTGACTTACTAGTCCAGTGTCATGACACTACACTACACCATCCTTGAGCCATAGACTAGTAGATGACTTTGATGTGGATGCTTTATTTTCTCTGTTTGTGTTATAAAGTGAAGCTACCAAACAAATTCTGGTTGCTTGTTCCCAGTGAGAGAGCAGTAAGTGGCCTAGAAATCAAGCTGAGGTCAAATAGGATGTGCACCATCTGTTGAACAACAAAATAAGCTGGACATCTTGGAATTAACTAGTTACATACTTGCTGAAAAAGAACATGTGAGGTGTTGTGGAACTTAAACAGAAAAGTTAGAAAAATAAATTCAAAGTGGATAAAAAAAGCAACTGAAAGGAAAAAATAAATACTCACCATCCTTCCCATGACTCCAGCGGTAACTGTTAAGGTTCTTGAAAGAAATGTTTAGTCACAGCATCACTTACAACACAAAAACATCTTTTCAAACTTTTCCGCACATTTGTCTGTACAAATTTAAAAGGTATTGGGCCCAGTGAGCTTGATTTAAGGCAAGTCAGGTGCTAGTTGCAGTAAAGTGAGAATACATATGTAGATAGGATAATGATGTATAAAATGATGCAGCACTGACATCGACAGTCACAAACTGTTATAAAAGGGTATAACAAGCGGGGATGGGAGAATATTTATGACAGAGAATAGTGTAAATTACTGTACTGTGTAACTAAAACGGTTTCTTATAGCCCTTTTATAGGTGTGTTAGATAATGCTCAATTTAGACAAGGCAAAATATGGAGCTACCAGAGCTAGGTTGAAATTTCAGTTGCTGCAGACATTCACAGTTGTGCTTGCCCAAGGCAGTGAATACCACATTCTTATTCCTCCACTTGAGATGTTTTCAGTTGTAGTTGAAGGTCAAAACAAGGGACCATAACTATAAAGTAGTCACTAGGAAATCTAATTGGGAATTTGGAGTGAATGTCATTACCCAGAGGATGTTTAGTATATGGATGTGGAACTTTCTATAAGATGGTGTAATAGAAGCATTAGACGTATTTCAGAGGAAGCGAGATAAACTGGTGAAACTCAGCAGATCTGGCTGCAATTGTGGAAAGAGAAACAGAGTTACTGTTTCAAGTAATTTAGGTGCTGATATGGTTAGCTGACAAGACCATAAGACATAGGAGCAGAAATTAGACCATTCAGCCCATTGAGTCTACTCCACCATTCAATCATGGCTGATAACTTTCTATTCTCCCGCATTCTCCCCATAACCCTTGATCCCCTTAATAGTCAAGAAGCTATCCATCTTAGTCTTAAATATACTCAATGGCTTGGTCTCCACAGCCTTCTGTGGCAATGAATTCCATAGATTCACCACTCTCTAGCTGAAGACATTTCCCCTTATCTCCATTCTAAAATGTCTTCTCTTTACTCTGAGGTTGTGCACTTGGGTCCTAGTCTGTCCTACCATTGGACAACATCTACTCTGTCCACTCCATTCAATATTCTGTAAATTTCAATTTGATCCCCCCTCATCCTTCTAAACCCCATTGAGTATTGAGCCATACTCCTCAAACGTTCCTCATACGTTCAGCCTTTCATTCCTGGGACCATTCTCGTGAATCTCCTCTAAACGTGCTTCAAGGCCGATACATCTATCCTGAGATATGGGGCCCAAAACTGTGCACGATACTCCAAACCATACAGGAATTGATCTGACCTGAGCCTTATAGAACCTCAGAAGTACATCCCTGCTTTTATTTGCATTTGCCTTCCTAATTAGTGTAGGAGAAGACTCTCAGGAGCATAAACACCAGCATTGACTGTTTGGGATGCATGACCAGATTTGGTGCTTTTCATTTTGCCTGGTATTAATCTTAACGGAATTGTCGAAGTGGTCAAGTTATCTTGTGCAGAGCGAACAAGTAGAAAATAAACTATAAAAACCATGTATCAGATCTTCAACCTTTTTTTACATACATAGGAATAGAAGCATGCCTTTTAGCTCCTGGAGCATATTCTGGCTTTCAATGAGATCTGGTTGACATATGAGCCAGTATTATACTGTCCAGCACTTAAGTTTGAATTTTAGTTCTGGATAGCAAGTTGATCACTCTGCAATGATGGCAATCTTAATTGAATTACACAGTAAGCTCTCTCTGGACTGAGATTTACATTAATGTGGTTTGTGAAAAGCATAGTCATTATATTCCCAGCGCAAATCAAGCATTTAATAGCTCTTGAAATAAAAATGGAAAACCGGAGAGAAACTTGTTAAATCTGGCGGCATCTGTCAGTTAACATTTTGAGTCTGATATGACTTTTGTTCAGAATTCAATTTATAACTTTTTGTCAAAGAAGCAGGACCAATATCATTTGTGCACGTTTGTGGCATCTTAACTTGCCAAGGTACAATGATATGTACATGCACCAATGAAGATGATATAAATGATGATGGTACTCTGACTTCAGAAGAGAACAAACAGAATCTAGGGAGAAGCATGTAATGGAGCAGAAGAGATATGGTGCACAAGCTGCATCAAGTAACACGTAGGACCCAGTGTAAATAAAGAGTTTCACACTATTGAAGAGAGTGAGGAAATTTTACTCTACAATAAGGATGGATTTGGGAAGTTAGGGACTCAGAACAGTAGCAGCCTAGTAAGACAAAGCAATCTCTCGGGCACTAATGCCCTAGAGAACCAAGAGTATAACACCCTCGAAGGGACAAACAGCCCAAGGCATGCTAACCACAGAATTCTCTTACAGGACACTGGAAGCAGTATCCTCTTAAAGCACACTTCTGTAAACAAAGTTTTTGAAAGTAATGGTATGAACAAAATATTTATGGTGGTAAGTGCCTCATGATGATAAACATAAAGCAATGGAACGAGAAGTATTCTACAGATGAATCAAAACAAACCACAGACAGCTAAAGATTCATTAACAGTCTTCACCATTGGACAAGAAAGCATTTGAAATTCATTTTTTGGAGATGTCTAGAACAAGGGGTATTATCTTAAAATTTGGGCTAGATTTTTCAAGGGTAAGGTCAGAATGTACTTTTTTTACGTAAAGAAGAATGGAAATCTTTCTCCCTTTAAATATAATTGTTGTACATCTGTGGAACCAACCACTGATGGGTTTTGGCTTGGGTAGAGTACTGTCACCAGATCCAACACCAAGCTCATGGTATACAGAGCTGTGGTGGTTCCCGTCCTCCTCTAACTCTGAGCCATGGACCATCTACAGCAGACACCTCATGGTGCTGGAGCAGAACCACCCATGCTGCCTGTGCAAGTTCCTGCAAATCCACTGAGAAGAAATATGCACCAACACCAGAGTCTCCAACCAGGCCAACATCCCCAGCATTGAGGCATTGTTCAGCTACGATGGGATGGGCCCATCATCCTGATGACCGATATGAGATTCCCCAAGCAGGAGCTCTGCTCCCAGCTTCAGAATGGCAGGTGAGCCCCACAGGAACAGAGGAAGCGCTTCAGTGATACCCTCAAGGCTTCACTGGTGAAGTGTGGCATTCCCACAGACACCTGGGAGTCACTGATCCATGACCGTCCAAAATGGAGGAGGAGCACCAGGGAAGGTGTTGAGCACCTGAGATTTGCTGTCGGAAAAACATTGAAACCAGGCGATAAAAGCGACAGGAGCGCACTGTTACAGCACCCCCCCCCCCACCTCCCAACAGACCTTTCCCATGACCACCTTCTGCCCCAATTGTAACAGAGCCTGCAGAATCAGCATCAGACTATACAGCCACTTATGGACTCACCCTGAAAGTGGAAGAGAGTCATCATCATCTGTGAGGGAGCACCGATGATGATGTTGATGCTGATGATATCTCTGCTGAATCAAAGATCTATTTAATTCTCAGTTGTAGAGGATGAACAACCACTTAGTCTTAAAGAGAAAATGCACTTGTCTTTACAACAAGATCTTGCTCATCAACGGCAATTGACACAAGTAAAATAGCCTGGTTAGGCATAATTATAAAGACTACCAACGAACATTTCTTTGCATCGGGACTTTGTGCTTAATTACTTCTTATCCAACCAGAGATTGTGTGACATCATCTTAGGTTGAGACTTATACAGCTTCAAATTTAACTATTTTAGAATTTACCTTATGTAAAAATAATTGCTTATTTTCGTTAGGCAATATTATTAACTAAAATAGGCAAAGAAAGTTCAGATCAGCCATGAAATCATTGAATGGGTGTGAACAGGTTTGAGGAGTTGAAGACGACTCCTGTTCCCAACTTTTCCTTTAAGTTCCTATATTATTAAAGCTTCGACACCCCTTTCATATTTTTAATTGAACATTTAGTGTTCAATTTTAAATCTGGAACAATTTCTGCTTATGGCTAAGTGAAAGAGTAATTCAAACACATTCCTTATTCATTCTGTTGGAATGCTGATTGTGCAGGATTGTAATCATGTTGCTGTGTCAGTTAAATGTAGGGAAGCTGAGCCTTTTCTTGTTTTTTTCTTGTTGACCTCATGCCTTAGGGGGTAGCTTGCCTTTGCTCCAATTGTCTGTTCACTTCTCCTCCCTGTTTCACCATTTAATCATTATTTATGTTGGATTTTCATTTTATGTGTTTATGATTCAGGTCAACATAACTCCCTTCAATCTTACTTTAACCCCTCTGTCAAACGAGCATTCATTCTTGGTGATCATAATTTACGTTTTAACTCTTTGCCTGCTCTCCTTTGACATGGTTGCTCTTTTAGTCTGAATTAACTTCGTCCTTAATTTAAAATTTCCACTCCTTGCAGGTGCATTTCTCATGACATAGCTTTCCTCTTGGCCTCTCCATTGTTATAATATCCCTTGTTGACCAAGCCATCTCTTGCTGCTTCACTATCTCTCTGTTTAATTACGTATTTCCCCTAACCTTACTAAGTGCATGATGTGACTTTGAAAATATACAGTCCTTCCCTTTTACTGGATTGAATCTGATCAGCCACTTGGATGTGGTTTTAAGGAAAGGGGAAGAGTTTCAGAAAGGTGCTTATCGCTCAGTTATTCACCACATTCCAGCCTCCAAGTGGTCTTATTGAAGGCAGATTGAGAAAGATGAGGCACCTTGCTCCAGCAGACTGGTCACATCCCTGGAGTCTTACCAATAGCAATAGAACTATTGCCACCCTACACCGCACACTGTGGTTCCTTATCAAAATGGTGGGCTGGCAGCTATAGACATCTTTGTGATACCAATTACTTTTAAGTGTACCTCCATTTTCAAATGCCAGTTCTCTAAGTTCTTCCCCACTGGTAGTGCCCCTTGGCCTGATGAGATTGCCAATTGTCTACAATTATATCCGCTCTGTTTGCCTCTCCTGCTTGACTGCCATTCCTAATGAATGAAATTCTTGTTTGTGTCATCTTTATACACTGGGGAGATCTCATTAGCAGGATCCACTCACAGACCACCGGAGTCACTACCTGTGGTTAAAAAATAAGTTGGTGAGATTCTGCCCACTAATTTGAAATCCCTTTTCTCTGGCAATCTGCCTACTAACAGGCTTTTGGCCTGATACACTACTTCCTCAAAAATGCAAAACCCAAGCTATTGTTTTCTCCAGAGTCACAACGCAATCATGTAGGGAAGTATAATGTTTTGCTTTATCTTTTCCTGAGATATGTGTGTCATAGGTTATGTACAGCTTTTATTGCGTTATTTCTTATTAGTCCATCAACATGTCTTGCTAATTGAACAAAGTGATTTTGATTTTTGATTATCTCGAGGTTTACTTTTTTTTGTGAAACTAAACAGTTAAGCATTTGTTTCACATCTTGTTTAACCAAGTATTTTCTCAACCTGTTGGCAGCACAATGGCTCAGTGGTTAGCACTGCTGCCTCACAGCCAGGTACCTAGTTCAATTGCAGCCTTGGGTGACTTTCTGTGTCAATTTTGCATGTTCTCCCATGCCGTCGTGGGTTTCCTTCGGGTGCTCCGTTTTCCTTTCACAGTTCAAAGATGTGCAGTTTGGGTGGATTGGCCATGCTAATAAATTGTCCTTTTGTTTCCAGGGATGTGCAGGTTAGGTGGGTTAACTATGGTTAAAAAAAAAACATGTAGGGCTACCAGTATGGAGTTGGGCTTTTGAGTCTGGTCAGGATACTCTTCAGAGGGTCAGTTCAGACTCGATGGACCAAATGAGATCTTTCTGCACTGTAGGGATTCTATGATTCTATCTTCAAAGAAATTGGACAGGAGTAGGCTGAAAAAGACTTTGGTCTATATTATGAGCATTTCTTACAGATTGCCCTAAAATCTACTTCTCGATGCATTGGTTAGATATTTAATAACAAAAGGTCATCCAAATGCATAAGGCACAAGACCATTTATGCAAGTGACTAACAAGATTGTAATAGGCACAATAAAGCAATAGGACACAAACTTTGGGACAACTTTATTTCTGCACACTGTCACAAAGTTGATGTGTAAAAATGGTAAAATTGTAAAATGGGGGAACGCATTGCGTTGTTACTTTAAAAGATTGTGCTTTGTGTGTGGAAGTTTGCAGGCATTGTACAGAGAACCCCAAAATTGAAACAAGTACATCGAAGGGCCTTACAGTTGTCAGGCAAAATGGCAGTCTTGTTTTGTTGTTCTGGCAACAAGGTGGACTCAGCCAAACCATTTAAATCAAGCTCTTAGATACTGATAACCGATCAAATTTAAATCTGATGGTGTTGACAACCTTGAACCAATCTAATTGCAAAGAAATTAAAAGGTAATCAAGGATATAACAGATGTGGGTGTTTTGAACATTGCGGAGAGCCAACTGCCATCTGAAAAGCGAGCCATCTGAGAAAGAAATACCGGGCTCAAACAAGACATCTCCACGCTCTCTAAAAAGCACCATCTATCTGTAAAGGTACACAACACATTTACAAAATATTCTTGACAGCAGAAAACGACTAAGAAGGCATTTCAGACAGAGCAAGATGATAGAAGATGATAAAGTAAGTTCAGGAAGATCCTTTCTGTGTGAACTTTGAGAGACTAAGTTTTAATTTATTGTTTTCTTATTACCTAGATTTATACAAGTGGGACCTGTGTTATTGAAACAGCATACCAATAGAATTTAATTCAGCGAGTGTTGAGAAGATTTGTAGCTCAGGTTGAGGTTCTGGATATAAGTTTGCTGGCTGAACCTTCCAGCTCAGTGTGCCAACTTACATCCAGGATTCAATTCAGTCGGGGAATAACTAGTAGTTAGGGAGTAATTGTTCAGTTTGTTAGGTATTCTGTTAATTTATTCAATGTTGGAGTTAGATAAATAAATTGTTACTTAGTTGTAGAGTGAGTGAAAGGATTCCATTTCTTTTAACTGCTCCTTTATGACAGATTTGGGGGTGAGAGATAGGTTATACTCCTTGTCACAATTCTTTATCAGATTACAAGGCGAGCTGTTCCTCTCAGGGTGTTTTGGTTTTACTTATCAGAGGGATGTTCATCTCCGCTTTATAATATGAAAGACATCTCCTCAAACCTCCGTACTACACCACCACACTTTCAACTTACTACCCCCACCCCCAACCTGACTACTGCATTCACCATTACATGCATATGGTTTTCATTACTTCAATCAGATTGGCAATGTATTTTAATAATAATGTCATGAAATGTATTTTATTAATAGTGTTTGACAAACTATTTAGAGCAGCATATCAGATATTGATCTAGAACCCACCTAAAGTGCACACAGTTTAGTGAATAGTGATCAGGAATCGGAACCCCAAGCCTATTCCTGCCATGAATCCAAGTTATATAGGCCCTCCCTCTTAAAGTTAGCTAAATTAACACAAACCAAGAATATTGATAATTTTATAATTTTTTTATTCACTCATGGAATGTAGGCTCTGTTGGCTGGGTCAGTATTTATTGTGTATCACTAGTTGCATTCAGAAGGTGCTGGTGATTCACTGCAGTCCATTTAATATTGATATGTCTACAATGCTGTTAAGGAGGGAGTTTTGGGCTTTTGCTGCAGTAGCACGGTAGGAACTGTGATACATATTTCCAAGTCAGGCCAGTCAATGCCACGAAGGGAAGCTTGTTGGTGTTCCCATGCCTTTACTCTTTAATTGGTACTGGTCATGGGTATGGAAGGTGCTGTCCAAGGAACCTTGATGCATACCTAAAAGCTACAGGCTTTTAGCTTATTCAGTAGCCAAATGTATGGTACCATTAAATGCCTTTTGGATTTCCTTTATCAATATTGCTTGTTACCACCTCAAAGAATTCTAATAAATTTGTTAGGCATGATTTTACCTTCATGAAACCATGCTTACTCTGCTTGATTATGTTTTGTTTCTGAAAATGCTCTGCTGTTACACCTTTTAGTCCTGATGAAGGGTGACAACCTGAAATGTAGGCTTTCCGAGTCCTCTGATGCTGCTTGACCTGCTGTGCTTTTTTTCCAGCTCCAAACTTTATCGACTCTAACTTTCCAGTATCTCCAATCCTCACTATCTCCATAGTTGCCTGTTTTCTTTTTGCTTCCTCCATTTTTAAATAAAGGTGTTATATTGGCTGTTTTCCATCCTCTATGAATATTTGCATCTAAGGATTCTTGGAAGATTACAACCAATTGTCTCAATAGCCACTTCCTTTAATATCCTCGGCTGCAATCAATCAGGCCCAGGGGATTTTTCAGCCTTTAGCCCATTGTTTCCCTAGCACTTCTTTCTCAAGTGATAGTTATTGTATTTATTTCCTCCCCTTGTTTTGCCTATTGAATATTTCACGTTTTTGGACTATGAATTGTGTCTTCTATTGTGAAGACTGGTACAAAGTATTTTTTTCAACTGGTTCCCCATTATTATCTCCCAGCCTTATTTTCTAAGGGGCCTTTTGTTTATTTTGGTCATTCTCTTCCTTTTTATATATTTGAACAATTGTTTAGTTCTGCTTTTCTATTATTTGCTTGTCAAAATGCTGAATGTTTATTCTTGTTCCAACATTTCTATTTTTAAGAAGAATATTTGGCTGTGTAGTTCAACAATTGAATCCTTGGTAGAACCTTGTCTAACATGTGTGTCACATTTTTCTCCCTGAAATGGTTATGACTTCCCATTAAATTAGTTCCAGAGTTATCTGCACCAACAACACATGTAAACAAAACTGTTTTTTTACATAATTTGTCTCAGGAGTCTACATTTTTTATGCCTGTGACTCATTTTAAATTAATAAGTCAGAAAGAAACTGAAGCGAATACCCTGCCCTATTTCTGGACTCCTGCCACTAGGTATAAAACACATTCATATTTTTAACAATCAGAAATCTGTGTGTCTCATAAACATAACCTAGCTCTGCCATTCGATAACATCTGAAAATTTTCTTCCTAAGGGGTCTGGACAGGGTAGATATAAGGGGAATGTTTCTTCTTAGGCAAAAATCTAGAATCTAGATAGCACTATTTAAAAATCAGGGTCACCCATAACAAACAGAGATGAAGTGATTTCTTTTTCTCTTGGAGAGTTGTGAGCCTTTGGAACTCTCTTCCCGAAAAAGTGGTGCACGCAGAGTCTTTGAATGATCTTAAGCAGAGTTTAAAATACTCCTTTTTTATTTGTTCATGGGATTACCCATCCCTATTTGCCCAGAGAACTGTTAAGAGTCAACCACATTGCTGTGGGTTTGGAGACACGTGTAAGTCTGACCAGGTAAGGATAGCAGCTTTAATAGCAATGGATTCATGGTCATTGTTAGACTCTTAATTCCAGGTTTTAAAAACAATTAATTCAAATTCGAACTCGGATCCCCAAAACATTAGTGAGTTTCTGATTTAACAGTCTGACGATAACACCACGAGGCCATCACCTCCTTTTCTTGTTCAACAAGAGGTGAAAGGTAATCAGTTATAGGCAGGAATGCAGTTCTGCGGTTAAAATCAGAACAGCCATGACCTTATTATATGATGAAAAATGTTCCAGAGGGCTGAACAGCACTCATTGCTGCCTAATTTGTATGCTTGTACTTCCTGCCTTTAACTTATAGTCTAGGTGACCCCCAAAACCTTTCATTCAATTATTCCTTATACTTCCTGTTGACCCTATCAGTCCTCAGCTTCCATACATTCCCAGTTAATTTTTTTGTTTAAGTTTTCACACCCAACATTACTCCTGGACATTTGGCTGTGCTGGTGCATGGAGAAATACAGATAAAGTTCACTTAATGAGTTCAACTTGATGTTCTGTTCATCCTTTTTCTTCTCATCTGTATTTTCTTGCAGATTTTGCTAATTTCTGTCAGTCGTTTTTTTTTTGGTGATCATAGGATTGTGATCCACTCCTAAAACTCTTGTGAAATCATAGATTTCAAAAGGATTAATCAGATTTTTGGCCATCTCATTACTAACTGAGCCTGACTACAGGTGTACACCTGATGATCCATAACATTGACCAATGTATTTTCCCTCAGACAACTTCCCAAAAGGAAACTGGAATATCTAGATTTCTGTCATATACTAGAAAGTCAGCTCTGGTTGTGAAAGCTTTCCACTATTGATCTCTCCCTGTGTTTCTCTGCATGCATTGATCTACCATTAAGCTGGTTTATTATTCAGCTGCTGGCCATCTGTATGAGTAGCTTTTATAGCCATAAGGTGTTGAAGTGCTAAATGCTCAGTAGTGCCCCTGCATTCACTAGAATTCTCACTGCTGTTACCTTGTTGCATGGTGTAGTGTATTTGGACTCCAATTTCACCCACTGATCACTATTTTGTATGTGTTATGATGGCAACTGCTACATGCTTTGCTCATGGTAGCTTGCTGTGTTCAAGTGAGTCTGAATGAGAAAATGTCTCTTAAACAAGATGTCAATAGAAAAGAATAACAACTCAGATTTTAAGGTGGACACTGTTACAAGGAAACCTCCAAGATCTTCATTCCATGAGACCCTAAGCCATATTGTGTTACCCCACCTAAGTCCATATGACATCATCAAACTGACTGGAGGTTAATGCAGTCTGCAACATTAACTCTTTCGGAACAATTAACCTATAACACTGATGATACCTCTGGCTGGATCGACAGTACAACTGCAACACACATTCTCAGAACATGAGATACATTTTAGGATCTGACATATGGAGGGATTTTTCACCCAATAAGTGAGAAACTTTAGAATTGTCATGTAGGGGCAATTGCATTATTCAGACACTTGGATAGTACAGATCACAAAGACAATCCAACTTCTCATAGGCTACTTGAGGACTTGAAGCTGATTTCCTCTCAGCTTGACTTATACATATTTGTCAATGTTCTTAGATGTGATGCTGTCTTCCTTTGGTGATGACAGGGTTGGGGTTTTAGGGGAGAATGTTTCAATAATCCTACTGTAGTTACAATATCCTACTATATTTGCATTGCCTAGCTTGTGCTGCATACATTGGAATAATGTCCCATATGCAAGCCTCTCTAGACTGTACATACATCACATTGAGAGCACTTCAATTCTATTTACTGATTAGTGCCAACAGAGCATGCCCTATCCAGTGTGTGCTCCTACCTCAATATGTCCTATTCCTATAATATTCTTAATCCATAGAACTGTGCAACGCAGGAGTAGTCAATTTGGCTTGTGCTTACAGTTTGACAGAGCTATTCAGTTAACTCCTGCTCTTCCCCTACAGCTCTGCTAAATTTTCCCTTACAAGGATATTTGCAATTTTAATTTTTGTACATTACCTTTATGGCACTCAATTCCAAATCGTAACAAGTCTTTGTGTCAAAAGAAATCTTCTCAGCTCCCCACTGGTTAAAATTTGCCAGTTACCTTCAATCACTGTGCTTGAGCTTAGCAATCCTTCTGCCAATGGAAATAGTTTCTCCACGTGCACACTCTAATAACTCCTTACCTTCGTGAACACACCCAACAAATTTTCTCTTCTCGTTTACGGCTGAAGGAAAATGTTCCCACCTGTTTCAGTTCTATCCATG
>NC_057711.1:108210878-108231878 GCF_004010195.1 Chiloscyllium plagiosum | reverse complement strand
TTTAATAGCAATGGATTCATGGTCATTGTTAGACTCTTAATTCCAGGTTTTAAAAACAATTAATTCAAATTCGAACTCGGATCCCCAAAACATTAGTGAGTTTCTGATTTAACAGTCTGACGATAACACCACGAGGCCATCACCTCCTTTTCTTGTTCAACAAGAGGTGAAAGGTAATCAGTTATAGGCAGGAATGCAGTTCTGCGGTTAAAATCAGAACAGCCATGACCTTATTATATGATGAAGAATGTTCTAGAGGGCTGAACAGCACTCATTGCTGCCTAATTTGTATGCGTGTACTTCCTGCCTTTAACCTCTAGTCTAGGTGACCCCCAAAACCTTTCATTCAATTATTCCTTATACTTCCTGTTGACCGTATCAGTCCTCAGCTTCCACACCTTCCCAGTTAACTTTTTTGTTTAAGTTTTCATCACCCAACATTACTCCTGGACATTTGGCTGTGCTGGTGCATGGAGAAACGCAGATAAAGTTCACTTAATGAGTTCAACTTGATGTTCTGTTCATCCTTTTTCTTCTCATCTGTATTTTCTTGCAGATTTTGCTAATTTCTGTCAGTCGTTTTTTTTTTGGTGATCATAGGATTGTGATCCACTCCTAAAACTCTTGTGAAATCATAGATTTCAAAAGGATTAATCAGATTTTTGGCCATCTCATTACTGACTGAGCCTGACTACAGGTGTACACCTGATGATCCATAACATTGACCAATGTATTTTCCCTCAGACAACTTCCCAAAAGGAAACTGGAATATCTAGATTTCTGTCATATACTAGAAAGTCAGCTCTGGTTGTGAAAGCTTTCCACTATTGATCTCTCCCTGTGTTTCTCTGCATGCATTGATCTACCATTAAGCTGGTTTATTATTCAGCTGCTGGCCATCTGTATGAGTAGCTTTTATAGCCATAAGGTGTTGAAGTGCTAAATGCTCAGTAGTGCCCCTGCATTCACTAGAATTCTCACTGATGTTACCTTGTTGCATGGTGTAGTGTATTTGGACTCCATTTTCACCCACTGATCACTATTTTGTATGTGTTATGATGGCAACTGCTACATGCTTTGCTCATGGTAGCTTGCTGTGTTCAAGTGAGTCTGAATGAGAAAATGTCTCTTAAACAAGATGTCAATAGAAAAGAATAACAACTCAGATTTTAAGGTGGACACTGTTACAAGGAAGCCTCCAAGATCTTCATTCTATGAGACCCTAAGCCATATTGTGTTACCCCATCTAAGTCCATATGACATAATCAAACTGACTGGAGGTTAATGCAGTCTGCAACATTAACTCTTTCAGAACCATTAACCTATAACACTGATGATACCTCTGGCTGGATCGACAGTACAACTGCAACAAACATTCTCAGAACATGAGATACATTTTAGGATCTGACATATGGAGGGATTTTTCACCCAATGAGTGAGAAACTTTAGAATTGTCATCTAGGAGGGCTCTGGAAGTTCAGTCTTTGAGTGAATTCAAGACAGTGTCAATAGATTTCAATAGGTATGAAGATAGTATGAGAAAATATCATTGAGGTAAAAGGTCAGCTATAATGTAGATGGAGAGGATTTGAAGGGCTGAAAGGTGTGCTCATGTTTGCTTTGCTCATATATTCCTATTTACCCAAGACAACTAGTTTTTCATGGCAAGCAGAATATACATACAACTGTACTGCTCTTTTACAAACAAAACACATGCATGTTCATATTCTACAATAGGGATCAGACTGTGACTCACTTCATGAATTGTGACCTGTGTTGCCTTCCTTCTTCAATGAAAAATGACTGTGACCACATGCAGAATAGGCGGAAACAGTTTTTTTGTGTCTGAGCACACAAGCTCCAGTTTTGAATGATGTGAGACCCTTCAAGGGGCAATTGCATTATTCAGACACTTGGATAGTACAGATCACAAAGACAATCCAACTTCTCATAGGCTACTTGAGGACTTGAAGCTGATTTCCTCTCAGCTTGACTTATACATATTTGTCAATGTTCTTAGATGTGATGCTGTCTTCCTTTGGTGATGACAGGGTTGGGGTTTTAGGGGAGAATGTTTCAATAATCCTACTGTAGTTACAATATCCTACTATATTTGCATTGCCTAGCTTGTGCTGCATACATTGGAATAATGTCCCATATGCAAGCCTCTCTAGACTGTACATACATCACATTGAGAGCACTTCAATTCTATTTACTGATTAGTGCCAACAGAGCATGCCCTATCCAGTGTGTGCTCCTACCTCAATATGTCCTATTCCTATAATATTCTTAATCCATAGAACTGTGCAACGCAGGAGTAGTCAATTTGGCTTGTGTTTGACAGAGCTATTCAGTTAACTCCTGCTCTTCCCCTACAGCTCTGCTAAATTTTCCCTTACAAGGATATTTGCAATTTTAATTTTTGTACATTACCTTTATGGCTCTCAATTCCAAATCGTAACAAGTCTTTGTGTCAAAAGAAGTCTTCTCAGCTCCCCACTGGTTAAAATTTGCCAGTTACCTTCAATCACTGTGCTTGAGCTTAGCAATCCTTCTGCCAATGGAAATAGTTTCTCCACGTGCACACTCTAATAACTCCTTACCTTCGTGAACACACCCAACAAATTTTCTCTTCTCGTTTACGGCTGAAGGAAAATGTTCCCACCTGTTTCAGTTCTATCCATGTTATTGAAGTATCATTCCACTGGGGGTAGTTTTATAAGAAATATAAGTGTCATAAATAAATTACAAGTGTTATTTGTACTCCCTAATTCAACAAACCCATAACTTGTCGATATATTATGTTTCTACATTTTGTATTATATATGTTATGTATTTTCATTTCTAAAATTAAAATATAACTCATTCAGAGAAATGGAAGTAGAGTTGTTAGATATTTTTAAGACAGTGATCAATTGATTCTTGACTAACATTGAAGTTAAATGTTATCCGATGCAAGAGGCATTTGGATGGGAATATGAATAGGAAGGGTTTGGAGGGAAATGGGCCGGGTGCTGGCAGGTGGGACTAGATAGGATTGGGATGTCTGGTCGGCATGGATGGGTTGGACCGAAGGGTCTGTTTCCATGCTGTACATCTCTATGACTCTATGAATCTAACTTGATTGAGTTTTTTTGAAGAAGTGGCACAGAGGATTGATGATGGCAGAGCAGTCGAGTTGTCTGAAGCAGATCAGTAAAGCGTTTGACAAGGACCTGGATGGTGGACTTGTTAGCAAAGTCAGATCACATGAAAAACAGGGAGTGCCTGTCATTTAGATATAAAATTGGCTCGAATGTAGGGGCAGAGGATGGTGGTGGAGTACAGGCTTTTTAGACGAGAGGCCTGTGATAAGCGGTGTGCTGCAAGGATTTCAAATGGGTTCACAGCTTTTTATCATTTATATAAATGATTTGGGTGTGAATATAGGAGGCATAGTTAGTAAGTTTGCAGATTATATCAAAATTGGAGATGTAGTGGACAGGAAAGAAGGTTACCTCAGAGTACAGCGGGATCTTGATCAAATGGGCCAATAGGTGAAGAAGTGGCAGATGGAGTTTAATTGAGATAAATGTGAGGAGTTGCATTTTGGAAAAGCAAATCAGAGCAGGATGTATATACTTAAGAATAAAGTCCTGAGCAGTGTTGCCAAACAAAGAGACCTTGGAGTGCAGATTCATAGTTCCTTGAAAGTGGAGTCGCAGGAAGACAGGCCAGCAAATTTATGGTATGCCTGCTTTTATTGGCCACTGCATTGAGTATAGCAGTTGGGAGGCCATATTGCAACTAAATGGGATATTGGTTAGGCCATTTTTGGAATATTGCATTCAATTCTGGTCTCCCTGGTATTCGAAAGATGTGTGAAACTTGAAAAGGATCAGGAAAGATTTACAAGGATGTTGCCAGAATTGGAGGGTTTGAACTATAATGAAAGGCTGAATTGGCTGGGGCTATTTTCCCTGGAGCATTGGAGATTGAGAGGTGACCTTATGGAAGTTTATAAAGTCATGAAGGGCATGGATAGGGTGAATAGTCAAGGTCTTTTCTCCAAGGTAGCGGAGTCTAAAACCTGAGGGCATAGGTTGAAGGTGAGAGGGGAAAGACTTAAAATGGACCTAAGGGGCAACTTTTTCACACAGAGGGCAGTGCATATATGGAATGAGGTGCCAAAGGTAATGATAGAGTCTGGTACAAATACATAATTTAAAAGACATTTGGATAGGTTTATGAATATGAAGGATTTAGAGGATATGGACCAAATGCTGGCAAATGGGACTAGGATATCTAGTCAACATGGATGAATTCGGAATGAAGTGTCTGTTTCCATGTTGTACACCTCTATGACTGTATGACTCTATGAGGTACAGTTGGCAATGTAGAAATCAGATCAGCTGTGAGTGTATTGATTGATGGATCTAGCTCAAGGAGCTGAATGGCCAAGTTCACATGCCATAATAAAAGATTAGCTTGTTTCACAGACATACGGATTATGAAATTTAACTGGTATTGAACTCACCATGCACCATGTTCAAGTCCATCCATTACTTTGTCTGTTACCAAAGCATATGAATAGTGATAACAGTTTCATGGTTGGAATCTTTAACAATGGCAAAGGCAGCCATTCTCAGTTAAAAAGTTAAATATCAAAGTAGGAATGTTTAAACTTAAACTGGAATGTTTTCACATCCGGTTCTTCACACATCTTGGAAGATTCAAAGGCAAATCTTTCAGCTGTTTGCAGAGTATAAATACTCAAGGCAAAGTAGAAATTACACAGATAAGGAATTTACAGGGATAAAGAAGTAAAGATAATGCATTTATTATCCACCTAAAATTAGTACGAAAGAAGGAAACATATTTCTACAATGTGTCTAGTCTTACTATTTAAATTGGTACTCTTGTATGTCAACAAGAAAATGGATCTCATTCTAGGAAATGCAGTGAAAGTATGGTCATGTGAAAGTGGAAAACTATAATCAAAATAATAGAACTAAAGTGGAGAAGGAACAACAAAGAGAAATTTGGCTGAGAAACCATGACAAAAAAATGTTTAATTGTTAGATTAAAAGAAACAAACCTAGATAAAGTGGAAAAATAATCTGGCAGCGAAGATGATGCTTAAACAATGGGAAACATTGATTAGAGCCCAAGTTAGGAATTTTCCCACAAGTTATGGAGGTGATACAACATTATTTAGAATTCATTGCCTGCATTGTGAAATCGAAATGAAAATGTGGATGAGAAAGCAGTATATGTTAGGTCAATACAGAAAAGAAAAGTCATATGAGGCTTGGAAAATATAACAGGAGTTGTGTAAAAAGAAATATATTAGAAGGGCTAAGAAAATACTTGAAGAAATCCTGGCACATAATGTAAACTGTAAAAGAATTTTATAAATACAGGCAACAGGAAGAGCAGAAGAAAAATATGGTATAATTAGAGATGTAGAAACAAACATTATAGTTGATAAAGGAATGAGAGAGATACTTAGCTTTTGAAGATGTGGAAGAAGAGGAGGTTTAGCAATGGGTGCACCTGTAAGACATAAAAGGGAGAAGGCATTGTAACTTGATCAGCAGTGGTATTAGATGCCTAGTTAACATGTCCATTACAGTGCGATGACAAGTTTTACTGACATGGCTATTTAAATACTAATGTCTTCACATCCCCACAGGAGCAGTCCCTGTCTTCTCCCACCAGGGCAAATATCCTTTCCATAGAAGGGGTGAGGACACAGATATCTCAGACCCCTCATTTGTTGTATGACATTTTGACCTATTAAGGGCTGTCTTTTCATATAATGATGTAAAGAGGCAAAGTGAGTCAGACACAAGTGGGTGGCAATGTTCTCTCCTTTTTTTTCAATGATTCAGATCTCTGAAGTCTGTTCGCAATACCATCATCAACCTGTGCAGAGCCTCAGAAGAATCTTGGGGCAGCCAACCAGCTTAGAGGGAACACTGTTTGGTGGTATGGCTGTTAGGGTGGTACATGGAGTGGGGGGAGGGGTGCAGTTAAAACTGTTGAGGTGTTCCAAGGAAGCGAGGAGGCAATGAGCAGGGCATATGAGGTTAGCGGTGTGGAGTATGGGGAGAGTGAAGGAAGATATTACATGTAACAAAGGGTTTGTCAAAGGATATACATTGGTGGGAGATGGGGCAGGGACACAGATATGTGTAACGTAACAGAGAGCAGAATGGGACACTTACCCTGTGTAGTGATTGCAGTGAGATTAGCCTGATTGGGGCTGTTAATCTGGTCCAATCAGGGAGCTCTGGCTGACAAATAAAAAAGAGGAGTGTCAGACATTCTGTTCACTGTGAGAGCTGACTCTGAGGGAGTTGGATCAGTGTCAAGTACTTTCCACATTTAAATAAAGATGACTTGGTGACAGGATACCGACCACTGTGGAGTTATTTCAGGCGCCATATTATTATGGGGAGAAAGTGTGATTGGGCTGACCAAAGATCATTATCGGATAGTAGCTAAACTCCACCAGAGTCACCCAAATGTCTCCAAAATGAAGACGTTGCCAAGATGTTATGTTTGGTGGCCAGATTTGGATGCAGACATATCCACATTAGTGGGCCAGTGCCCTGAGTGCCAACAAGGACAAAACGTATTGCCAGCTGCTCTCCCACAATCGTGGGATTGGCCAGGTAAACTCTGAACTCAGTAACACATCAGCTATGTAGGCCCTTTCATGATCTCAATGCTCTTAGTCATTGTAGATGTCCACTCGACCTGATTGGACATGCAAAGAGTTAATTCAGAAACCACAATAGAAAAACTGCTTATATCTGTGCAATACACAGACTCCCATAAATGTTGGTTACAGATAACAGGCCATTGATTAGCAGCATGGAATTTGAATATTTCCTAAAGTCAAATGGTATTCAACATATAAAGACAGCTCCATGCCTTCCATCATCCAATGGCCTGACAGAAACAGCAGTCCACACTTTGAAGGCAGGCTTAAAGAAACAGCTTACAGCTTCACTAGATATCAAACTGTCCTGGTTCCAATTTGATCATAGGACTATCACGTGACTACATGGATGGTTCCAACAGAGCTGCTAATGGGGCTCCATATTACATTAAATCTGACCTTCCCAGAGCTGGGGGGAAAGGGTGAAATGGCATCGGAAATGCTAGTGCCGGACACCAGGCTCTGCAAAGTGAGAGAGACAGTTTACTACAAGAGATCAAGTATGGTGTAAGAACCACAGAAATGGTCCTGCATGGTTAAGAGGTCAGGATCAGTGTCATATAAAGTTCGGGTAAGAGTGATGATTCTGAACAAGCATGTGGACTATATGATAGACGCAAACTCGCAAATGGTGCAGGAGCAAAACATGCTCTGCTCCTCAGAACAGATGGAGAGGCTGTCAAAACCTGTGGGTTCTCCCTCTCCATCACGGATTAAAGAGACCTCTGAACATTGCAGGTTTCACTGCATCACCTCCTTTGCCGCCAGAAGAAGAGAGTGAATTTCTCCCGAGATGCTCCAGGCATGGGACACGAGCTCCTATGCTTTGCACACTGCCTGTATTCAACACAGAGTCAGAAGAACCTAACCTCGTGCTAGAATGCCTCAGAAGGCGCCACAAGAAAAAGAACCAGACTATGTCCTCGATGTAGCCATTGTAATGAGGTCAGCCAAGTGGACCTCATAGAATATGAGTTCCCTGATTGGGGCTATTAATCTGGTCCTATCAGGGAGTCCTGGATCACAGATCAAAAGAAGAGTATCAGACATTCTAACACACTGAGAGTTGGCTCTGAGGGAACTGAAGCAGTGACAAGGATTTTCCATGTGTAAATAAAGGGTGGCCTTGGTGATAGGATACAGGCCTCTGAGGAGTTATTTCAGGCGGAGATAACACATGCACTGGGACACAAATTGGGAGTGAGTTTTTTAAAAAAAATACAACATTACACTGGCAGCTAGGTTATTAAGTAAGTCTTTCAAACATTTTAAACAGAGGAGGAACCTAGAAGTCTTCTTGTATAATTCAAGAAAACTTGTCTATTAATATGGGAAAACATGGTGCATTCTTTATTTTGCATCATTACTTGAGGATTAGTTACCTTCTTTGACCAAAGTGAATTTGATCATAATTGTCATCCTATATGTTCAAAGGTTTTTGATTTATCTTGCACCAAAATGTACTCAGTTTCCATTGGGAAAGATGAAAAAAATAATTTATGAGGAAAGTATGATTATTTACTTCAAAACAGGGGTGGTCTCATGTTACAGTCCAAGAGCATCCCAACATCTGAGAGAGAAGCTTCATAGTCATACTTCAGGATTTGCTGGCCACATGAACTGCATTCATGATGTGGCCAAACAAATTGCTTATCAGCATGAAAATACTGCTGATATGACTATGGCAGGCAGAAAGAGTGGGAGAGTATTCTGGTCAACTCGAACTGTGTTGCCAGCAAGGAAACAGCCCCCCCGCTGTTGCAAGACCCCTGTGCAGGTTCCTGCACTTGATGGCAAATGTCCTCCCCATTTTGAGAGACTAGTGAGAGAAAAGAAGTTTGAAAATGTTCAGATTGTAATGCCATTTCACAATGAGGAGCAGATTTTCAACTTGCACCATGTGCAAGCATTGACCTTCCCTCGAAGCACCAGTTGCAGAATTCGTCCTTTGATATTTCTTGCAAATTTGAGATAGGAAAATCAAATAATGATCCTTCGCAAACATCTGTCATGTATCTTCTCACAGCAGGAAGAGGAGCAATGGAATTTGGGAACAGACCGCCTGTGAGTCTTCTAACAAAGGAAAGGTGTGACAAAATAATAGGTATCAAATATTGTAAAAGAAGGTACAATATAAAATAACTTATTTTTATCTCTCATTTTCAGACTAAAAGATTGACAACATCAATGATCAGGAATTCATAAGTTATGAACACTCAAACTAAAACCTAATTGCCTTCAATGCTTTCATACATTAAACTGTCTGCAAGTGTAGATTTGGAGCCAGTTGATCATATTGTGTAGCAAATGACCAACCTCTATGGCAGATATTAAACCATAAAACATAGTCACACCTTCATATGCATCAATCAACTGTAATATACTGGTAGAATTAAATTGTGGGTTAGATTGTTTCTTTTGGTATATAAAATTGACCAATGTTATGAAATATTAGAGTTTTAAAAGGCTACGCAATGTTCCTGCTGCTTGAAGTTGTTTAAAAAGTAAAACATTGACATAAATGTCATTCAAATAAATAATACACTATTGTGAAGAGTGCAACAGGGTTAAGTAGCATTGTACAAATAAAGAAGGGTCAGGAAATGAAATTTTATGGCTTGCTAAATCTATTTGATAACCCATTGTGTTGTTGATTAACAAGTTCCTTAACCATATTAAGAGTTGGTTTAAGGAAAAATGGTGTCTATCCTATTTCCAGTTGGTTCCCATAAATTTTCTGTTGAAGTTACAGCAACGGATTTGGAGAACTCCTGGGGAAATTCATCGTCCAATCATTTCCATTTATTTAGAACTGTGGCATGGATTTGGGCGACACTGGGAGGTTGTGGTGATTGACGTGGCAGAAAAAGCCCATTTAAAAATCAGAAATCTGTATTGATGAGTATCCAAAAAATAAATTCTTCAGGTGTAAGTATAAGTCAATGACAACAAGTGCAGTCAGATGTACCAAGTATACGTTAATAACCATCTCCAAACCTCCTCAATGCTCCCAGTTGCAAGAAATCACATTTCCCCTATTCTTATGCAAGACATCAGCAAAAATTGTATTTACATGGTTGAAACACCATGTAGATTAGCTGCTGATGACCTACGTTTGGAGCTCAGATCGTAACAAAACAGACCACAGGCACACATGACAGAGAAATGTAACTTTTTGTACTGGTTCTGGTTTTGTATTTCAGACACGCCATCCCACAAACAAAATAAGAGCTAACCCACCTGAGTAACAATGTGAAGCACCAGAAATTTTAATCATCAATCTTCCAATCTAATCAAACCTGTTACAGTCCTATGTAACTGGCAAATAATTTGGCAAACACTTGACAACAATGCTTTTGTCTAGATCAAACTGGCTCCTGCCTTTGGGATAGAATAGGTTTATTAATGTCAGAAGCATTGGTGGGTAAAGATTGGCTTGCCCTTTATTTATGCAAATATTTCTTGGTGTCCAAACAATGTGGGATATGGCAGGAAAAATCACTCAATCAAGTCCAGCAAGGCCTGTCCTAATTGGGAACATTGGTCTGCAACTTTGAACTAAGGTCTAGACATCAAAGTAAGATTCTCACTAGGCAAGCATGATTTGACTATTAAGAGATACTATTGCTTGTTAATGACCTTGCTCAACTGCACATCTCACTGCAGTAGTAATCAATTTCCCATTCTACCACCCACTCTGAAAAAAATCAAGATTCTAAGAATTCTCTACATGGAAGTCAGAGCAGGTATCTGGTGATTTTAACTGACTGCTCGCTCCAAAAGACCTCCATTTTGGACAGCAGGCACCAGCAGCTTGGTGTGCCAAACACCCTTTGCCAAGCTGCTCCAGTGCAGCTTCAGTACTGGCATCCACCCAACAAGATGGAAAATAGCCCAGGTATGTCCTGTACACAGAAAGCAGGACAAATCCAACGTGGCCAATTGCCAACTCTACAGTCTACTTTCAATCATCAGTAAAGTAATGGAAGGTGTCATCTACTGTGCTATCAGTCAGCAACACCTGCTTAGCAACAATCTGGTCAGTGATGCCCTGTTCACGTCCCACAAGGGTTATTCAGCTCCTGACCTCATTACAACCTTTATTGAAACATGGAAAACTGAGTTGAATTCCAGAGGTGAGTTTCAGGCAGCACATTGGCTCAGTGGTTAGCACTGCTGCATCACAGCACCAGGGACCCGGATGACTGTCTGTCTAGAATTTGCACATTCTCCCTGTATCTGCGTGGGTTTCCTCTGGGTGCTCTGGTTTCCTCCCACAGTCCAAAGATATGCAGATTAGGTGCATTGGCCAAGCTAAATTACCCATTGTGTTCAGGGATGTGTAGGTTAGGTGCATTAGTCATAGAAAAAGTAGAGTAAAAAAAAAGGAATGGGTCTGGGTGGGATACTCTTCGGAAGGTCAGTGTGGACTTGTTGGGTCAAATGGACTGTTTCCACACTATAGGAATCCTGTGAGAGTGACGGCCCTTGACATAAGACTGCAATGAGCCAGTGAGGCATTAAGGTATACTAGCAAATCTGGAATCAATGCCTATCAGGGCCAAACTCTCTGTTGGCTGGAGCCATACTTGGCACAAAGGATGATAGTTGTTGTTGTTGAGGCCAATTACCTCAGCTCTAGGACATCACTGCAGGAGTTCCTCAGGGTTATGTCCCTTGACCAAACAACTTCAGCTGCTTCATCAATGACCTTCCCTCCACCATAAGGTCAGAAATGGGAAAGTTTGTAGATGATTGCACAATGTTCAACACTATTTTCAACTTCTCATATACTGAAGCTGTTCATGTTCAAATGCCCCAAGGCTTGGACAATATTCAGACTTGGGCTGATAAGAGGCAAACAGCATTTATGCGACACAAATGCCAGGCAATAACCACCTCCAATACGACATAATCTAACCACTGCCCCTTGACATTCAATGGTATTGCCATGTCTGAATCTCCCACTAACAGCATCCTGGGGTTACTATTGACTAGAAACTCAAGTCGATGCATCACATAAACACAATAGCTACAAGAGCAGGTCCAAGACTAAGAGTACTGCGGCGAGTAACTTTCCTCCCAAAGCCTGTACATTATTGATAAAACATAAGCCAGGAGTGTGATGGATTACTCTTCACTTGTCTGGATAAGTGCAACTCCAACAATAGTCCAACTTTGATATCCTCCAGGACAAAGCAGCCGCTTTATTGGCAGCACATCCACCAACATCCATTCCCTCCACCACTGACATTCAGGATAAATAGTGTGTATTATCTACACAATGCACTGCAGAAATTCACCAAAGATCCTTAGACACCACCCTCCAAACTTAGGACCACTTCCATCTAGAAGGAGAAGGGTAGCAGATACACCACCACCTTCAAGTTTCCCTGTAAGCCACTCACCATCCTGAATTGAAATATATTACCATTCCTTCCCTGGAATTCCCTGGAATTCCTTCCCTAATAAGATTGTGGCTCTCCCTACAGCTCATGGACAGCAGTGGTTCAAGTAGGCAGCTCAGCACCACTACTTTCTCAAGGGAACCTAAGGAGAGGCAATAAATGCAATTTATGAAATTTCTTCCAGGCCAGTGATGTCCACATCACAAATGTGAATGAAAAATAACGCTATGGGCACAGGCACACACACGTACACACACACACATACACACATACACGAGACGTTGACATCCAACATTTGCCAGCCTTCAGGAACTCTCATGGCATATCGCCGATCAGACACAATATGCTCCTACACATCATAGTGGAACATCTACTCTCATTATGTGCTCAGAGGCATGCACATACCTCAAGAAGCAAACTAGCTGCTTCTCAAGACTCTTTGCTTGTTCTCTTCCACTCACTCACTCTGAGTGTGCCTTGATGCTCAAAGCATCCCTGTTTTATCTTGTCTTGCTCCTTTTCACCTTGCCGTTCAGACAGAGATACGAGACTCACAGTTCTGAGATATTGACATGTGTTTAGTGGAAAGACAGGAAGCTTGTCATGGTTGTCTGCATGCATATAACATGGCGAAGGGCAGTGGGAAACCAAAGGTTTGGGAAGCTTACAACGACCAACAGAGGGCAACAAAAAAAAGTAAGGAGGGGGAAGATTAAATATGAGGATAAGCTAGCCACTAATATAAAGGGAGACTAAGAGTTTCTTTAGATATATAAAGTGCAAAAGAGAGGCAAAAGTGGGCCACTGGAAAATGCCGCTGGAGAGATAGTAGTGGGGAACAAGGAAATTATGGAGGAACTGAATAATTACTTCACAATTATTCACGATGGAAGACATGAGTAATATCCCAAAGATTCAAGAGAGGGGGCAGAGCTAAGTATGGTAGCCATCACCAAGGAGAAGGTGCTAGAAAAACTGAGTAGCCTAAAAGTGGATAAATCACCTAGACTACACCCCAGAGTTCTAAGGGAGATAGCTGAATAGATAGTGGAGGTGTTAGTGGTGATCTTTTAGGAATCACTAAAATCAGGGAAGATCCCAGACGACTGGAAAATCGCTAACGTAATACACCTGTTTAAGAAGGGAGTAAGGCAAAAGATGGAAATTTACAGGCTGATTAGCCTGACCTTGATCATGGGTAGGATCCTGGATCCATCATGAAGGTTGAGGTTTCTGAATAATTGGGAAATTATGGTAAAATAGGGTAAAGTCAGCATGGTTTCATCAAAGGGAGGTCATGCCTGACAAATCTGCTAAAATTCTTTCAGGAAGTAATGAGCAGGTTAGACCAAGGAGAGCCAATGGATGTTATCAACCTGGACTTCAAGAAGGCCTTTGACAAGGTGCCGCACAGGAGTCTACTGAGGAAAATAAGGGCCTATGGTGTTAGAGGCATGGATAGAAGCTTGGCTGTCTGGCAGAAAGCAGAGAGTGGGGATAAAAGGGTCCTTCTTAGAAGGCAGCTGGTGGCAAGTGATGTTCCACAAGGCTCAGTGTTGGGATCACAACTTTTCACTTTATACATTAAAGATCTAGATAAAGGAACTGATGGCATTCTGGCTAAGTTTGCAGATGATACAAAAATAGGTAGAGGGTCAGATAGTATTGAGGAGATGGGGAGGCTGCAGAAGGATTTGGACAGGTTAGGAGAATGGACAAAGAAGTGGCAGATGGAGTACAATATGGGAAAGTATGAGGTTGTGCACTTTGGTAGGAAGAATAGAGGCATGGACTATTTTCTAAATGGGGAGAAATTTCAGAAGTCTGAAGTGCAAAGAGACGTGGGAGTTCTTGACTTGGGATTCTCTCAAGGTAAACTTGTGGGTTAAGTCAGTAGTTAAGAAGGTAAATGCAATGAAGGCATTTACTTTGAGAAGACTTGAATATAAAAGTAGGGATGTTATTCTGAGGCTCTGTAAGGCTCTGATCAATCCACATTTGGACTGCTGTGTGCCGTTTTAGGGCCCTATATCTCAGGAAGGATGTACTGGCCTGGAGCGGGTTCAGAGAAGATTCACAAGAATGGTCCCAGGAATGAAAAGCTTAACATATGAGGAACGTTTAAAGAGTCTGGGATATACTTGATGGAGTTTAGAAGGAAAGTGGGGGATCTAATTGAAAATTACAGAATACCAAATGGCCTGGACAGAGTAGATTTTGGGACGATGTTTCCATTGATAAGAGAGACAAGGACCTGAAGGCACAGCCTTAGAATAAAGGGAAGATCTTTTAGAACAGAGAGAAGGAGAAACTTCTTCAGCCAGAAAGTGGTGAGAGTATGGAATTCACTACCACAGATCATTGAATGCATTTAAGACTGGGATAAATAGGTTCTTGATTGTCAAGGGTATCAAGGATTACAGGGAGAAATCGGGAAAATGGAATTGAGAAACTTATCAGCCATGATTGAATGGCGATGCAGACTCGATGGGCTGAATGGCCGAATTTCACTCCTATGTCTTTTCGTCTGATGGTCTTATGGAATGTCTCAATCAATTCACAGGAGAGAGCCTTCACTCAAGGGGTCCTGACACAATCAGGGAAGCATCTGATACCAGTGCAGCAGCTTGGACATTGTTGGTCAGCTGCTTGGGGAGATCAGTGACAGGATATTTTCCATATAAGGGGTGGGGAACTGAATGTCAGACATCCTGGCACTCGTCTTGATACTTTCTTCCTTATTATAAATTGTTTTCCTCCTGGAATGAGAGAAGGACAGGTAATAAGGAAGTTGAAAGTGGGTGACACAGCTTCTACTTTTAGTTCAGGCGTGGAGTTATCCTAAACGACTGAAGAGACAGAGCAGAGGACATGCAGGGTTAGTGTTGTTGATACTGGGATAAGTGAGAGTGAACGGGGAAGATGTTGCAGGCAACAGTGAGATCAATAGACCATAAGCCTTGGTGAGATGGATTCAGTAGTAGAGATAGAGCAAGTGTTAGATATCAGAGAAAGATGATGGAACTTATACTGGAAGAGTGGAGAGAGTCATTGACTTTCTTTCTAGGTTAAGATGGCAAAGATGGCACTGACCCAATTGGCAACATTCAGCCGGTCCTAGAGAACAGGACATGCCACCCTCTGCGCTACTCAGTTCTCCAGAACCTCCAGGTTTCTGCCCTTAAAGCAAAGCTCTAAACTCCCCCTATGTGTCATGTCTAGAGTAAATGTCAAGGACAACGTAGGGCACCTCCAGACTGACAGTGCTTCTTCAGACACGCACTAGTGTTTAAAGATACTGCCAGAACCAAAATACCAGTTCATTCTGGGATATCCTGACAGTCACTGTTTTTTTAAGTTGAGTGAGTGGTAAGTTGCAGCTAGAATTGGGTGAGATGGGTGCTATTGGGGTAGCATAGACATTTCTGGCAAAGTGATGGGAGGGATCTCAAGTTCTTTATGAGGGGTTTGCAGAACAGCATCAAAAGGCATGGTAGGCTTTAGGGGAGGTGATGGCTTGCTGGTATCATTCCTGAAGAAGGGCTTATGCCCGAAACACCGATTCTCCTGTTCCCTGGATGCTGCCTGACCTGCTGCGCTTCTCCAGCAACACATTTTCAGCTCTGGTATTATCACCAGACTATTAATCCAGAGACCTTGATATTGTTCTTGGGATGAGAATTTGAATCCTGCCAAAGCAGATGGTGGAATTTGAATTCAGTAGCTATCTAGAATTAGGAGTCAAATGATGACCATGAAACCATTGTTGATTATCAGGAAAAACTCATTTGGTTCACTAATGTCCCTTCATGAAGGAAACTACCCTCTCTACTTGGTCTGGCCTGCATGTGACTCCAGACCCACAACAATGTGATTGACACTTAACTGCCCTCTGGGCAATTAGGGATGGGTAATAAATGCTGGTCCACATCCTATGAATGATCTTTTTAAAAAAGGTGGAGGGTTCATTGACAGTGATCATCAGTGTGGCCCCCAAGGGGAGTACAGATAAACAGGGAGGGCATCATTACCTGTAATATGTAATTTCAGGGTTCAAGAGCAGTGAGGACAATTGGAGGGATAATTTAATACAGTGAGTTTCCCCTTAAGGAAATGGGGAGAATTGTGTTGTCAGGGTAGAGTGAGGTGAAAGGAACATTGAGGTTCTTGGGCGGTACACAATAACCAAGCAGAGCATGTGCTGACAGTGTCCACCATGATCTACATTCCCTACTGTCACTTGCTGTTCTTTAGATATGTAATGAAATTGAGAGATGGTTGGAACAACTCTCAGGGTGGGTGGAGTATGTGCCATCTTGATTTGCAAAAGCCAATTGGGATCCACATCTGCTGGATATTGAAGGAGCAAATACATGAAGCACAGCTTTGCAAACTCTATTTACATTTCATTTGCAAGCATTCCTTCGTTCAGTTAGAACTCATGCAGTGTGAATGTGATTGTTGGTTAAAGGTGCAATACACCATGACATTGGTGCATGCAAATCATAAATTGCCATCCCAATTATGCAGAAGTTGGCAGCAATGATTCAAGGAGGCAAGTACTGATCAAAAGTGCCTCATCACTTGTGAAACTTTAATGCGGAGCTGCAGGATGAGTAGAACATCGATGCATCATAAGTAATGCAAATATGATGATGAACTCTAATGAATGTAATGGAAAGTGGAATGGTTGAGGTGGATCTGGAATGGGAAGTGGGGGCAGGCATTTTCCAATGTAAACCTTCACCAACTTGGTCCTCTTGCTGCAAACAGAGCTGTGGTGGCGTAGACGGTAGTGCTTTTGAAGATGTGATTCTATTGTTTGGACCAGTATGGGGGATTCTCCAGTATAGTCCAAACAAAGTGCACTGCATCCTTCTGGCATGCTGCGCTCTGCATGATTGGAACAAGAAACAAGTCACTATCAGAGATGCTTAGGAGTCAGAGGAATGGGAGTAGTCTTCCAAAGAGGATAAGGACACTGGTGAACAGAAAGTTCTCCTTGTGCATGACAGAGCTTAGCTCTATCAGGCACCACAAACCAGACAGGACCTGATGACACCCGCTTCAAGTAGATGAGAGTTGAATGCAGCAGACCATTATGGAATGCAAAATAGTAATTAATCATGGTGCCAGCATTTGGTTTGCATAGTGGGGGTAATGTCAGCATCTGTTGGTGTTCTTTGTGTTCACTTTTGCTGGCTGTAAATGAAAGACCATGTTTGGAATTGTCTGATTGTTTGCCTGTACGGGTTGTTCCTGCTGGACAATAATAAGCTGTGGGTCTCCAGAGGGAGTTGGGGGCAGAGTATTGATGACGTAGAGAAAATGTTTTGGTGCAATACAGCTAAGAATATGTAAACACTATAGCCTGGTGGTTAAACAGCAACAAAGGTATTAGATTGCATGTGCGAGGGAGTATTAACCATGTCAAGTATGTGTCATGAGCAGCATGGCTTGGTGGCTGCTCTGCCAGTGAGGGGTAAGAATGGATTGTCAATGCTCTCCTGGATACAAAATGACCTTTTAAAAATGGCGCAGATACAAGGAAAGTTGGTATGTCAACTTAGAGTCATAGAGGTGTTCAGCATGGAAACAGACCCTTCAGTCCAACCCGTCCATGCCGACCAGATATCCCAACTCAATCTAGTCCCACCTCTAGTCCAACCCAGTCCTATGTGTATGGAATGAGCTGCCAGAGGAAGTAGTGGAGGCTGGTACAATTGCAATATTTAAGAGGCATTTGGATGGGTATATGAATAGGAAGGGTTTGGAGGGATATGGGCTGGATGCTGGCAGGTGGGACTAGATTGGGTTGGGATATCTGGTCAGCATGGACGGGTTGGACTGAAGGGTCTGTTTCCATGCTGTACATCTCTATGACTCTATGCCTTCTAGTTCTGGACTCCCCGACCCCAGGGAAAAAAACTTTGCCTATTTATCCTATCCATGCCCCTCATAATTTTATAAACCTCTATAAGGTCACCCCTCTGCCTCCAACGATCCAAGGAAAACAGCCCCAGCCAGTTCAGCCTCTCCCTGTCGCTCAAATCCTCCAACCCTGGCAACATCCTTGTAAATCTTTTCTGAAACATTGCAAGTTTCACTTCTTTCCAATAGGAAGGAGATCAGAATTGCACACAATATTCCAACAGTGGTCTAACCAATGTCCTGTACAGCCGCACTCCATCTGCCACTTCTCAGCCCATTGGCCCATCTGGTCAAGATCCTGTGTTATCTGAGGTAACCTTCTTTGCTGTTCACTACACCTCCAATTTTGGTGTCATCTGCAAACTTACTAACTGTACCTCTTATGCTCGCATCAAAATCATTCATGTAAATGACAAAAAGTTGAGGACCCAGCACCGATTCCTGTGGCACTCCACTGGTCACAGGCCTCCAGCCTGAAAAACAACCACCACCCTCTGTCTTTGAGCCAGTTCTGTATCCAAATGGCTAGTTCTCCCCGTATTCCATGAGATCTAACCTTGCTAATCAGTCTCCCATGTGGAACCTTGTTGAACGCCTTATGCTAGTTATTCTGCAGTAGCATATGGGGTAAGACAGAGATAGATTCAACTGGAGGGATGCCATAGGGATGGGTTAAGTTGTTAATGAGCCATATTTGGTCAGATAATGGCAAAAAATCTCACTGAACTTCAAACTGAGAATCTCTCCCAAAAACTCAATGTAACTTGCACTTAGCCAGTAAAATGTAAGATTCAACCTTAACTGTGATTGATTCTGGTCAATCAAAGCATCTTATTTCCTGAGGGATCAATGTCAATGTGGTCAACTACAGTTTAGTTGCACAATTGGGAAATTGTGTTGCCAGGGATCAGCGCAGTCTCATTGCAGGACAAAATCAATTTGAATGCTCAGATCAATCAGACTATAATTACATGATGAGGGACTGTGTATGATGAGACAAAACAGTATTTCAAGGTATAATGGAGGAATTATGCTGGGTGAGGTCAGTGAGAATTTCAGTTTACAATTTGAGTCTTCAGTTTACAGATTTTATTGCCGTAAATGTAAATTCTACACAAAGGTTTTAAATACAGAATACTGACATTATGACGCCTGGGTTCCGATATATTTTCTATAATGAGAAGGGAGGTCCCATCCTCTGCATTTTAAATGGCTGGCTTTCTCCTTCTTTTAAAATAAATGCTATATTTGAATTCTGAGCCAAATTAGTCAGAAGAAATTTGCACATAATAAGTTTGTGTTGGACTGACCGTGTTCAAGTATTGCAACATGGGATGCATGGTGAACATAAAATCCATGCAAATACGTAGTATGTTACTGAAACACCTCCTAGAGCGGGAAAATTTTCCTCTCACCCAATCTTACGGTGATCAAATGAGACTCCAGTTCCTTTGTTCTCTGGATTCATTTAAGCACATACCAGGGCGAAAGTGTTTCAGCCAAGCTGAACACGATCTCGCTGATTCAGTTACAAACAAAAACTTTACACTTCATTAACATCATTCACATTACCAACTGGTCTGCTTTGGCTGCTGTTCAACTGAGATCCTATTTATGCATGAAACACATGATCGCTGGCCAATCCCATTGAGATGCATTTGATGACCTAGTGGTATTATCACCAGACTATTATTAAAGAAAATCAGTTAATGTTCTGGGGACCTGGATTTGAAACCTGCCACAACAGATGTTGGAATTTGAATTCAATTTTTAAAAAATGGAAATAAGAACCCACTGGTGACCATGAAACCATTGTCAATTGTCAGAAAATCTCATCAGGGGAGGGAATCGACCATCCTCACCTTGTCTGATTTATATGTGACTCCAGGCCTACAGAAATGTGGTTGACTCTTAGCTGCCCTAAAAAATGGCATCCTATATTCAACCATCAAGCTGGGGGACCAACTCTGCTTCAGTGGAGAGAGAGCAGGGGGCTGTGTCACATTAATCTAAATTAACTCCATCTGCCACTCTCAGCCCTTTAGCGTGGGGGAACTAGAGGGCATATGTTTAGGGTGAGAGCAGAAACATTTTAAAGGGATCTAAGGGGCAACCTTTTCACACAGGGTGTATGCATGGAATGAGCTGCCAGAGGAAGTATTGGAGGCTGGTACAATTACAACATTTTAAAAGCATCTGGATGGGTATATGAATAGGAAAGGTATAGAGGGCTATGGGCCAAGTGCTGGAAAATGGGACTAGATTAGGTTAGGGTACCTGGTCAGCATGGACGAGTTGGAGCACAGGGTCTGTTTCTGTGCTGTACATCTCTATGACTTTATGACTCTAATTACCACGAAGTCTCAAGAAAGAAATGAAACTGGACAGAACACCCAGCATCAACCAAGGCACCAGAAAAGACCACAGCAAAAACAGTCCTGTTAACTCTTCGAAAGTCCTCCTGACTAACATCTGGAGGCTAGTGACAAAATTGGCAGAACAACCTCACAAACTAGTAAAATATGACAGTCACACTCATGCAAACATATCTTCTAAACAATGTCCCAGATACCACCAGCACCATGTCTTGGTATGTCCTGTCCCACCAGGAGGACATACACGAGAGAAATGATGAGTGATGGCACCGTGGTATTTAGTGGGGAGGGAGTTTCCCTGGGATTCCTCAATATTGACTCTGGACCCCATGAAGTTTCATGGCTTCAGGTTAAACATGGGCAAGAAATATCCTGCTGATTACTATACACCATGCTGTACTCCTTAATGTTGAACAACTCGAGAGAAAGCACTGAGTGTGATGAAGAATGAAAAGGATGAAAAATGTACTATGGGTGGGGACTTTCAATGTTCATTACTAAAAGTGCAGCAGCACAACTGGTTGAATCCTAAAGGACATAGCTGCTAGACAAGTCTGCAGCAGGTAGTGAGGGAACC
>NC_057711.1:108207003-108210378 GCF_004010195.1 Chiloscyllium plagiosum | reverse complement strand
TCGGGCATAAGCCCTTCTTCAGGCATAAGCCCCTCAAGATTTTATAAACCTCTAGAGTGTCACTCCTCAACTTCCTTCACTACAAGGGAAAAATGTCTCAGCCTATCCAGCCTCTCCTTATAACTCAAAACTTCCAACCTCAGTAAAATCCTTTGTAAATCCTTTCTGCACTTTTCCAGTTTAATAATATCCTTCCCATGGCAGGGCAACCAGAACTGTAACAGGACCCCAAAGGTGGCCTCACTAATGTCCTGTACAACTGCAACATGACGTCCTAACTTCTATACTCAGTACTCTGACTGATGAAGGCGAGTGTGCCAAAAGCCTTCTTCACCAGCCTGCCTACCTATGATACTACTTTCAAGGAAGTAATACCTGCATCCTCGGCTCTCTGTTCAACAACACTCCCCACTGCCCTAACATTAATTGTGTGAGTCCTACCTATGAAAATGCAACACTTAGCATTTATCAAAACTAAATGCCACCTCTAACTCCTCAGTCCATTGGGCCAACTGATCAAGACCCCATTGTACTCTTGAATAACTTTCTTCACTGTCCATTATACAATCAATTTTGGTGTCATCTGCAATTCATGGAAGACTTGCATTTACAAGTTGTCAACCATGAATTCGAGATAATTACAAGGTTCCTTTTTGAAATGTTGAAACTGTTACAACGTCAGTAAGATAAGGGAGTAAAAATTAACATAATCCATTTTTTTGAACGCGCAAACTTGGTGTTTGTAAAACCTAATTGTAGTGCAGAACTGAGCAAGTCCCTCATTGCTGACCATCTGTTCGAACTACTACCTTTGTGCTCAGAAGCAGGCAGGAAGCTGGTATACTAAAGGAGCATGTGCTGTGGCCAAACAACTCTTCCAAACAACAAGCTATTACTCGAAAAGGACAGCTTTACTGAACAATGTTTCTGGAAATTGCGTAATAGGAGTAAATATCACCAACAATCCATCCTGGTCCATCCACATCAACACTACAGTCAAGAGATTAGATTAGATTACTTACAGTGTGGAAACAGGCCCTTCAGCCCAACAAGTCCACACCGCCCCGCCGAAGCGCAACCCACCCATACCCCTACATCTACCCCTTACCTAACACTACGGGCAATTTAGCATGGCCAATTCACCTGACCCTGCACATCTTTGGACAGTGGGAGGAAACCGGAGCACCCGAAGGAAACCCACGCAGACACGAGGAGAATGTGCAAAGTCCACACAGTCAATCGCCTGAGGCAGGAAATGAACCCGGGTCTCTGGCGCTGTGAGGCAGCAGCGCTAACCACTGTGCCACCATGCCACCGTGCCACCCACAAGAGAGCACACTAATGCTTCTAATTCATCAGAAGGCGAAGAAAATTCAACATGTCCACAATGATTTTTTTTTTAGAGTTATACTGTAGAAAGCATCCTATCTGGATGCATCACAGTTTGATATGACAATTGCTCTGCCCAGGACTGCAAGAAATTACAGAGAGTTGTGAACACAGCCCAGTCCATCATGAAGCCAACCTTCCTTCCATTGATCTGTCTACACGTCCCACATCTTCAGACAATCAGCCATCATCATCAAAAACCCCTCTCACCCTGATTAAACTCTCTCCTACTCTCTTCCAGTGGGCAGGGGATACAGATTTTTTAAAAAAACATAACAGATTTAAGAATAGCTTCCTCCCTGCTGTTATCGTACTTAGGAATGTATCCCTCCTATATTAGAGTTGATTTCTGTCTGCACCTTCTCTGTAGCTGTAATACAATATTTTGCATTCTGTTTGATTATCCTGATGCATTTATGTATGCTATGATTTATCTGATTAGATACAAAATAGTACTTTTCACTGTATCTCAGTATGTGTCAATAATAAATCAAATCAAAACCAACTGGAATAGTAGGACTGAGAGAGTGTACAGGGTGATAGCACTGGCGGAGTTACAGGTGGAGGAATGTATGAGGAGAGATACCATGATTTTGAGATGACACAATCAAAGAAGAAATTGGGAGCAGAAGCCCAGGAAATCAACTCCTGGTGTTTTCTTATTCTCTCCCTCCTTTCCTCCCTCCTTCCATTCCCTCAGCCTCCAAAGCAAGGTCCGCAGTCCAGCGCGTGAAGCAAGGATGCCAGCCACCAGCGGCCCAGTGCGGAGCTTGGTGGTAACAGGTTAGCGTGGACCATGGTGGTAACAGGCAACAGTGGAGCTTGCTGGTAACAGGCCAGTGTGGAGCGTCGTGGTAGCAGGCAAATGCGGAGTGTGGTGGTAACAGGCAAGTGTGGAGTGTGGTGGTAACAGGCCAGTGTGGAGCGTGAATGGAACAGGCCAGTGTGGAGCATGTTGGCAACAGACGAGTGTGTAGCGTGGTGGTAACAGGCAAGTGTGGAGTGTGGTGGTAACAGGCCAGTGTGGATTTGGTGGTAACAGGCCAGTGTGGAGCGTGAATGGAACAGGCCAGTGTGGAGCATGATGGTAACAGGCCAGTGTGGAGCATGTTGGCAACAGACCAGTGTGTAGCGTGGTGGTAATAGACCAGCGTGGAGTGAGGTGGTAACAGGACAGTGTGGAGTGTGGTGATAATAGGCCAGTGTGGAGTGTGATGGTAACAGGCCAGTGTGGAGCATGATGGGAACAGGCCAGTGTGGAGCATGGTGGTAACAGGCCAATGTGGAGTGTGGCAGTAACAGGCCAATGTGGAGTGTGGTGGTAACAGGCCAGTGCGGACCGTGGTGCTAACTGGCCAGTGCTGAGCGTGAGGCTAAAAGGCCAGCGTGGAGCATGGTAGTAACAGGGCAGTGCGGAGCGTGGAGCTAACTGGCCAGCTCTGAGCGTGAGGGTAAAAGGTCAGCGTGGAGCATGGTAGTAACAGGCCAGTGCGGAGCGTGGAGCTAACTGGCCAGCTCTGAGCATGGTGGTAATAGCCCAGAGAGGAGCATGATGGTAACAGGCCAGTGTGGAGAGTGATGGGAACAGGCCAGTGTGGAGCGTGTGGGAACAGGCCAGTGTGTAGCATGGTGGTAACAGACCAGTGTGGAGTGTGGTGGTAACAGGCCAGTGTGGAGCATGGTGGTAATAGGCCAGTGTGGAGTGTGGTGCTAACAGGCTAGTGTGGACCATGATGGGAACAGGCCAGTGTGGAGCGTAGTGGTAACAGGCCAGTGTGGAGCATGGTGGTAATAGGCCAGTGTGGAGCGTAGTGGTAACAGGCCAGTGTGGAGCGTGATGGTAACAGGCCAGTGCAGAACATGATGGTAACAGGCCAGTGTGGAGCATGGTGGGAACAGGTCAGTGTAGAGCATAATGGTAACAGCCCAGTGTGGAGTGTGATAGTAACAGGCTAATGCGGAGCGTGATGGTAACAGGCCAGTGTG
>NC_057711.1:108204011-108205178 GCF_004010195.1 Chiloscyllium plagiosum | reverse complement strand
TAACAGCTCAGTGTGGAGTGTGGTGGTAACAGGCCAGTGTGCACTGAGGTGGTAATAGGCCAGTATGGATCATGGTGGTAACAGCCCAGTGTGGAGCGTGATGGTAACAGGCCAGTGCGGAGTGAGGTGGTAATAGGCCAGTATGGAGTGTGGTGGTAACATGCCAATGCGGACCGTGGTGCTAACTGGCCAGTGCTGAGCGTGAGGCTAAAAGGCCAGCGTGGAGCATGGTGATAATAGGCCAGAGAGGAGCATGATGGTAACAGGCCAGTGTGGAGCGTGGTGGTAATAGACCAGTGTGGAGTATGGTGGTAACAGGCCAGTGTGGAGCATGATGGGAACAGGCCAGTGAGGAGTGTGATGGTAACAGGCCAAGGCGGTGCATGATGGTAACAGGCCAGTGTGTAGCGTGGTGGTAACAGGCCAGAGCGGAGTGGTGGTAATAGGCCAGTGTGGAGCGTGGTGGTTACAGGCCAGTGCAGAGCATGGTAGTAACAGGCTAGTGTGGAGCATAATGGTAACAGGCCAATGTGGAGCGTGGTGGTAACTGGCCAGGGTGGATCGTGGTGGTATAAGCCCGGTGTGGAGCATGGTGGTTAGAACCCAATGTGGAGCGTAGTGGTAATAGGCCAGTGTGGAGCATGGTGGTTACAGGCCAGAGCAGAGCATGGTGGTAACAGGTCAGTGTGGAGCGTAGTAGTAACAGGCCAGTGTGGAGTGTGGTGGGAACAGGCCAGTGTGGAGCGTGATGGTAACAGGCCAGTGTGGAGCATAGTGGGAACAGACCAGTGTGTAGCGTGATGGTAACAGGCCAATGTGGAGTGTGGTGGTAACAGGCCAGTGCGGAGCATGATGGGAACAGGCCTGTGTGGAGCGTAGTGGTGACAGGCCAGTGTGGAGCGTAGTGGTAACAGGCCAGGGTGGAACATGGTGGAGGTTGAAACTTTATTGCTGGAACAGCACAGCAGGTCAGGCAGCATCCAGGGAACAGGAGATTCGACGTTTCGGGCACAGGCCCTTCTTCAGGAATGAGCAGAGAGTCCTGAAGAAGGGCCTGTGCCCGAAACGTCGAATCTCCTGTTCCCTGGATGCTGCCTGACCTGCTGTGCTGTTCCAGCAATAAAGTTTCAACTTTGATCTCCAGCAACTGCAGACCTCACTTTCTCC
>NC_057711.1:108195604-108203890 GCF_004010195.1 Chiloscyllium plagiosum | reverse complement strand
GTGTGGTGGTAACAGACCAGTGTGGAGTATGGTGGTAACAGCCTAATGTGGAGTGTGGTGGTAACAAGCCAGTGTGGAATGGGGTGGTAACAGCTCAGTGTGGAGCGTAGTGGTAACTGGCCAGGGTGGATTGTGGTGGTACAAGCCCGGTGTGGAGCATGGTGTTTAGAACCCAATGTGGAGTGTGGTGGTAATAGGCCAGTGTTAAGCATGGTGGTTACAGGCCAGTGCGGAGCATGGTGGTAACAGGCCAGTGTGGAGCATAATGGTAACAGGCCAGTGTGGAGCGTGATGGCAACTGGCCAGGGTGGATCGTGGTGGTATAAGCCCGGTGTGGAGCATGGTGGTTAGAACGCAATGTGGAGCGTAGTGGTAATAGGCCAGTGTGGAGCGTGGTGGTAACAGGCCAGTGTGGAGTATGGTGGGAACAGTCCATTGTGGAGCATGATGGGAACAGGACAGTGTGGAGCAAAGTGGGAACAAGCCAATGTGGAGCATAGTGGGAACAGGCCAGTCTGGAGCGTGGTGGGAACAGGCCAGTGTGGAGAGTAGTGGAAACAGCCCAGTGTGGAGTGGAGCGTGATGGTAACAGGCCAGTGCGGAGCATGGTGGTAACAGACCAGTGTGGTGCCTGGTAGTAACAGGCCAATGTGGAACGTGGTGATAACAGGCCAGTGTGGAGTGTAGTGGTAAGAGGCCACTATGTAGCGTGGTGGTAACAGGCCAGTGTGGAGCGTGGTGGTAACAGGCCAGAGCGGAGCGTAGTGGGAACAGGCCAGTGTGGAGCGTGGTCGGAACAGGCCAGTGTGGAGTGTGGTGGTAACAGGCCAGTGTGGAGTGGAGTGTAAGAGGCCACTATGTAGTGTGGAGTAACAGCCCAATGTGGAAAGTGGTGGGAACTGGCCAGTAAGGAGCGTAGTTGGGAACAGGCCAGTGTGGAGTGTGGTGGTAACAGGTCAGTGTAGAGCATAATGGTAACAGCCCAGTGTGGAGTGTGATGGTAACAGGCCAATGCGGAGCGAGATGGTAACAGGCCAGTCTGTAGAGTGGTGGTAACAGGCCAGTGTGGAGTGGTGGTAACAGGCCAGTGTGGAGCGTGGTGGTAATAGGCCAGTGTGGAGTGTGGTGGTAACAGGCCAGTGTGGAGTGAGGTGGTAATAGGCCAGTATGGAGCATGGTGGTAACAGCCCAGTGTGGAGCGTGATGATAACAGGCCAGTGCGGAGCGTGATGGTAACAGGCCAGTGTGGAGTGTGGTGGTAACAGGCCAGTGTGGAGCGTGATGGTAACAGGCCAGTGTGGAGTGTGGTGGTAACAGCTCAGTACGTGGCGTGGTGGTAACAGTCCAGTGTGGAGCTTGGTGGTAACAGGCCAACGTCGAGCGTGGTGTGGAGTGTGGTGGTAACAGGCCAGTGCGAAGTGTGGTGGTAACAGGCCAGTGCGGAGCATGGTGGTAACAGCCCAGCATGGAGCGTGATGGGAACAGGCAAGTGTGGAGCATAGTGGTGACAGGCCAGTGTGGAGTGTGGTGGTAACAGGCCAGTGCGGAGTGTGGTGGTAACAGGCCAGTGCGGAGTGTGGTTGTAACAGGCCAGTGCGGAGAATTGAGGTAACAAGCCAGTGTGGAGTGTAGTGGTAACAGGCCAGTGCGGAGTGTGGTTGTAACAGGCCAGTGCGGAGAATGGTGGTAACAAGCCAGTGTGGAGTGTGGTGGTAACAGGCCAGTGCGGAGTGTGGTTGTAATAGGCCAGTGCGGAGAATGGTGGTAACAAGCCATGTGGAGTGTAGTGGGAACAGGCCAGTGCGGAGTGTGGTTGTAACAGGCCAGTGCGGAGAATGGTGGTAACAAGCCAGTGTGGAGTGTGGTGGTAACAGGCCAGTGCGGAGTGTGGTTGTAATAGGCCAGTGCGGAGAATGGTGGTAACAAGCCAGTGTGGAGTGTGGTGGTAACAGGCCAGTGCGGAGTGTGGTGGTAATAGGCCAGTGTGGAGCGTGATGGGAACAGGCCTGTGTGGAGCGTAGTGGTGACAGGCCAGTGTGGAGCGTAGTGATAACAGGCCAGGGTGGAACGTGGTGGAAACAGGCCAGTGTGTGTGTGGTGGTAACAGGCCAGTGTGGAGTATGATGGCAACAGCCTAATGTGGAGTGTGGTGGTAACAGCCTAATGTGGAGTGTGGTGGTAACAAGCCAGTGTGGAGTGGTGGTAACAGGCCAGTGCGGAGTGTGGTGGTAACAGGCCAGAGCGGAGCGTAGTGGGAACAGGCCAGTGTGGAGTGTAGTGGTAATAGGCCAGTGTGGAGAGTAGTGGAAACAGCTCAGTGTGGAACGTGGTGGTAACAGGCCAGTGTGGACCGTGATGGGAACAGGACAGTGTGGAGCAAAGTGGGAACAGGCCAATGTGGAGCATAGTGTGAACAGGCCTGTGTGTAGCGTGATGGTAACAGGCCAGTGGGGAGTGTTGTGGTAACAGGCCAGTGCGGAGCATGGTGGTAACAGACCAGTGTGGTGCATGGTAGTAACAGGCCAGTGTGGAACGTGGTGATAACAGGCCAGTGTGGAGCGTGGTGGTAACAGGCCAGTGCGGAGTGTGGTGGTAACAGGCCAGAGCGGAGCGTAGTGGGAACAGGCCAGTGTGGAGAGTAGTGGAAACAGCCCAGTGTGGAAAGTGGTGGCAACAGGCCAGTGTGGAGTGTGGTGGTAACAGGCCAGAGTGGAGCGTAGTGGGAACAGGCCAGTGTGGAGTGTAGTGGTAATAGGCCAGTGTGGAGAGTAGTGGAAACAGCCCAGTGTGGAACGTGGTGGTAACAGGCCAGTGTGGAGTGGAGTGTAAGAGGCCACTATGTAGCGTGGTGTAACAGCCCAATGTGGAAAGTGGTGGGAACAGGTCAGTGTAGAGCATAATGGTAACAGCCAGTGTGGAGTGTGATGGTAACAGGCCAATGCGGAGCGAGATGGTAACAGGCCAGTGTGTAGCGTGGTGGTAACAGGCCAGTATGGAGTGGTGGTAACAGGCCAGCGTGGAGCATGGTGGAAATAGGCCAGTGTGGAGTGTGGTGATAACAGGCCAGTGTGGAGTGAGGTGGTAATAGGCCAGTATGGAGCATGGTGATAACAGCCCAGTGTGGAGCGTGATGGTAACAGGCCAGTGCGGAGTGTGGTGGTAACAGCTCAGTACGTGGCGTGATGGTAACAGTCCAGTGTGGAGCTTGGTGGTAACAGGCCAGCGTCGAGCGTGGTGTGGAGTGTGGTGGTAACAGGCCAGTGCGAAGTGTGGTGGTAACAGGCCAGTGCGGAGTGTAGTGGTAACAGGCCAGGGCAGAGTATGGTGGTAACAGCCCAGCGTGGAGTATGATGGGAACAGGCAAGTGTGGAGCGTAGTGGTGACAGGCCAGTGTGGAGCGTAGTGGTAATAGGCCAGGGTGGAACGTGATGGAAAAAGGCCAGTGTGTGTGTGGTGGTAACAGGCCAGTGTGGGGTATGGTGGTAACAAGCCAGTGTGGAGTATGGTGGTAACAGCCTAATGTGGAGTGTGGTGGTAACAAGCCAGTGCGGAATGGGGTGGTAACAGCTCAGTGTGGAGCGTTGTGGTAACTGGCCAGGGTGGATCGTGGTGGTACAAGCCCGGTGTGGAGCATGGTGGTTAGAACCCAATGTGGAGCGTGGTGGTAATCGGCCAGTGTGGAGTGTGGTGGTTACAGGCCAGTGCAGAGCATGGTGGTAACAGGCCAGTGTGGAACATAATGGTAACAGGCCAGTGTGGATCGTGGTGGTAACTGGCCAGGGTGGATCGTGGTGGTATAAGCCCGGTGTGGAGCATGGTGGTTAGAACCCAATGTGGAGCATAGTGGTAATAGGCCAGCGTGGAGCGTGGTGGTTACAGAACAGTGTGGAGCATAGTGGTAACAGGCCAGTGTGGAGCGTGGTGGTAACAGGCCAGTGTGGAGTGTGGTGGGAACAGGCCAGTGTGGAGCGTGATGGTAACAGGCCAGTGTGGAGCATAGTGGGAACAGGCCAGTGTGGAGCATGGTGGGAACAGGCCAGTGTGGAGCGTGATGGTAACAGGCCAGTGTGGAGAGTAGTGGAAACAGCCCAGTGTGGAGCGTGATGGTAACAGGCCTGTGTGGAGCGTGATGGTAACAGGCCAGTGCGGAGCATGGTGGTAACAGACCAGTGTGGTGCATGGTAGTAACAGGCCAGTGTGGAACGTGGTGATAACAGGCCAGTGTGGAGCATAGTGGTAACAGGCCAGTGTGGAGCGTGGTGGTAACAGGCTAGTGCGGAGTGTGGTGGTAACAGGCCAGAGCGGAGCGTAATGGGAACAGGCCAGTGTTGTGCGTGGTCGGAACAGGCCAGTGTGGAGCGTAGTGGTAACAGCCCAGTGTGGAGTGTGGTGGTACATGCCAGCGTGGAACGTGGTGGTAACAGGCCAGTGTGGAGTGGAGTGTAAGAGGCCACTATGTAGCGTGGAGTAACAGCCCAATGTGGAGAGTGGTGGGAACAGGCCAGTAAGGAGCGTAGTGGGAACAGACCAGTGTGGAGTGTGGTGGTAACAGGTCAGTGTAGAGCTTGATGGTAATAGCCCAGTGTGGAGCATGGTGGTAACAGGCCAGTGTGGAAAGTGGTGGGAACAGGTCAGTGTGGAGCGTAGTGGGAACAGGCCAGTGTGGAGCATAGTGGGAACAGGCCAATGTGGAACGTGGTGGTAACAGGCCAGTGTGGAGTGGAGTGTAAGAGGCCACTATGTAGCGTGGTGTAACAGCCCAATGTGGAAAGTGGTGGGAACAGGCCAGTAAGGAGCGTAGTGGGAACAGGTCAGTGTGGAGCGTAGTGGGAACAGGCCAGTGTGGAGCGTGGTGGTAACAGCCCAGTGTGGAGGGTGATGGTAACAGACCAGTGTGGAGTGTGATGGTAACAGGCCAGTGCGGATTGTGGTCGTAACATGCCAGTTTGGAGCATGGTGGGAACAGGCCACTGTGGAGCGTGGTGGGAACAGACTAGTGTGGAGCATAGTGGGAACAGGCCAGTGTGGAGCGTAGTGGGAACAGGCCAGTGTGGAGCGTAGTGGTAACAGGCCAGTGCGGAATGTGGTGATAACAGGCCAGTGTGGAACGTAGTGGGAACAGGCCACTATGTAGCATGGTGGTAACAGGCCAGTGTGGAGTGTGGAGGGAACAGGCCAGTATGGAACGTGGTGGTAACAAGCCAGCGTGGAGTGTAGTGGTAAGAGGCCACTATGAAGCGTTGTGGTAACAGCCCAATGTGGAAAGTGGTGGTAACAGCCCAGTGTGGAGCGTGATCGTAACAGGCCAATGTGGAGCATGGTGGTAATAGCCCAGTGTGGAGCGTGGTGGTAACAGGCCAGTGTGCAGCGTGGAGGGAACAGGCCAGTGTGGAGCGTGATGGTAACAGGCCAGTGCGGAGTGTGGTGGTAACAGGCCAGTGTGGAGCATGGTGGGAACAGGCCAGTGTGCAGCGTAGTGGGAACAGGCCAGTGTGGAGCGTAGTGGGAACAGGCCAGTGTGCAGCGTAGTGGGAACAGGCCAGTGTGGAGCGTGATGGTAACAGACCAGTGTGGAGCCTGGTGGGAACAGGCCAGTGTGGAGCGTGGTGGTATCAGGCCAGTGTGGAGTGTAGTGGTAAGAGGCCACTTGGGAACAGGCCAGTGTGCAGCGTAGTGGGAACAGGCCAGTGTGGAGCCTGGTTGGAACAGGCCAGTGTGGAGTGTGGTGGTATCAGGCCAGTGTGGAGTGTAGTGGTAAGAGGCCACTATGTAGCGTGGTGGTAACAGCCCAATGTGGAAAGTGGTGGTAACAGGCCAGTGTGGAGCGTAGTGGGAACAGGCCAGTTTGGAGCATGGTGGTAACAGGCCAGTACGGAGTGTGGTGATATCAAACCAGTGCGGAGTGTGGTGGTAACCAGCCAGTGCGGAGCATGGCGGTAACAGCTCAGTGCAGAGTGTCATGGTGACAGGCTAGTACGGAGTGTGGCGGTAACATTAGGCCAGTGCGGTGTGTGATGGCAGCCAGTGGTCAGACCACTTGGAGGCCTCCTGCGCTGGTCTGCTGTGGAGACTCGAAAAGTGCGATGCTGGAAAAGTGCAGCTGGTCTGGCAGCTTCTAAGGAGCAGCAGAGTCGGCATTTCAGGCATAAGCTCTTCAATCAGGAATGTTGGAGGTGGGGGAAGGGGCCTGTGAGATAAATTGGAGGGTGGGGTGGGGGTTTGGAATGAGAAGAAGGTAGCTCGGTAGGTGATATGTAGATGGAGGTGGAGGCTGATGGTGATAGGTCAGAGCAGTGTGTGGAGCGGTTATGTGAGAAGGAAGATGGACAAGTAGGTCAGTTCAAGCAGGCAGTGCTAAGTGGGAGGGTTGGATCTAGGTTAAGGTGGGGGTGTCAGGAGGTTAGGAAACTGGTGAAGTTGACATTGATGCTGTGCAGTTGAAGGGTCCCAATGCAGAAGATGAGGCATGTTTCTTCCAGTTGCTGGGTGGATTAGATTTGGTGGTGGAGGTGACCCAGGTCTTGCATGTCCTTGGTGGAATGGGAGGGGGAGATGAAGTGGTTGGCCACACGGTGATGCTATTGCTTGGTGCATGTGTTCCAGAGATGTTGTCTGAAATGTTCTGTGAGTTGGCGTCCTGTCTTCCCAGTGCAGAGGAGACCACATCAACAGCAACGGACACAGTAGATGAAGTGTTTGAATGTGCAGGAAAATCTCTGCTGGATGTGGAAATATCCTTTGGGACCTTGGATGGAGGTGAGGGGGGAGGTGTGGGTACAGATTTTACACCTCTTGTGATGGCAATGGAAGGTGCTGGGAGTGGTGGGTGGCGTGTTAGGGGAAGTGGTCCTAACAAGGGTAAGAAATGGTCTCTGCAGAATGCAGATCGGGGTGGGGAGGAAAATATATCTGTGGTAATGGCGTCTGATGGTAGGTGGCGGAAATGGTGGATGATAATGTGCTGTATCCAGAGATTAGTGGGATGGAAGGTGAGGACCAGGACGTCTGTATCCATGTGGCAGTTGGAGGGGTGGGGTTCGAGGGCAGAGGTGCAGGCATTGGAGGAGATGCACTGGAGGGCATTGTTGATCACGGGAAGTAAAATTGCTAACTTGCCCAACCCACCCTCCTATTTACCTCTCAGCCCCCTTCCCCGCTCCCCCACATTCCTGAAGAAGAACTTTTGCTCGAAACATCGACTCTCCTGCTCCTCAGATGCTGCCTGACCTGCGTGCTTTTCCAGCACCACACTTTTCAACTCTGATCTCCAGCATCTGCAGTCCTCATTTTCGCTCAATCTGCTGTGGTGAGCCATTGGAGAGAGATTGTGATGGTTGTCTTTTTAACTTTGCACAAATACATCACACTGCCAATACAAGCAAAATACTGCTGATGCTGGAAATCTGAAACAAACAGAGAGAATGCTAGAGAAACTCAGCAAGTCTGGAAGCATTTGGAGAGAGAAAAGCGTTTTGAATCTGATATCACTCCTCTTCAGAACAGCGAGCTTCGCACTGCAAGCTGACTAAAAACCTTTGTATTTTCTTCCGTATTTCCAAGCACAGTGTGGATTATTTAATAAACGATTTCCAATAGCAGAATCACATCTTGCAGTGGACACGTCCTGAGGATTGTAACTAGTAAGGGCTGGTCGAACACAATCGGTGCGCTGCCTGATGCTAATGGTGCGCACTGCTCTCTTCACGAGGAACCACTGATCCCAACATGTTATGTAGCAGCACATGCCTCAACAGGATAGAACTTTGTTGTTGCTGTTGGAAACCTGTAAAGATGCATTTGTTGTCATGTGAGAAACCACAGCTCTTTATCAAACAGAACAGCATCTGTTTAAAATGCTTAAACATCACATAGCGTTTAGTTGCACACCTTGTTACTGCAATAATAGCCACTCATAAGTGAGCCCTGCAATCAGTTAAGTCTTGACAGTACCATGAGCAAGCAAAGGCAAGTGTATCCTGATTTGGAAGTAATGTTTACTTTGGCAAAAAAGACACCCTATTTGGATGCCACACTTAAACATAGCCACAGCTGCAAAACTGATTTATAACCTGTCACTTTAGCTCATGATTAATATCAATTATAAGAAACAAAAACTGAAAAGATTGGAAGCACACAGGGAGTCAGTCAACTGCTAGTGTTGTGCTGGAATCTGCAAAAAGTAAAGATTAAGAGCATACGTACTCCCCTGAGCAACTGGGACAAGAAAAAGGAGAAAGTGAGGACTGCAGATGCTGGAGATCAGAGCTGAAAATGTGTTGCTGGAAA
>NC_057711.1:108181420-108195499 GCF_004010195.1 Chiloscyllium plagiosum | reverse complement strand
TTCTCCTGTTCCTTGGATGCTGCCTGACCTGCTGCGCTTTTCCAGCAACACATTTTCAGCAACTGGGACAAGAGAAAATTAAGTGTATATATTGCCATATTTTGGTTCTTCATACATGTTCAGGCGTAACTCCGAGTACATCATAAATGGTCTGAATTGAGAATATATACATGTTGAGCCAGCAGCAAGAGTGACTGCCTGGAACAGCTCCTGGATTGACTGAAACATGATTACTGAGGTCGCAGTTACATCATAGCAAACCTTAGAGGCTCTACATGTTTGTCAAACCCAGCAGTGTGAACATAATTGTGCATTTCATTTCCTTGAAACCATTATGGTTATTAATTATAATAAATATTGGAAACAGAGAACAAAAGTCTCGACAACCCAGTGGTTGTAGGTTTCGCATTTTGGGATAGAAACAGGTGCTTTTCAAAATCATACTTGATGAGAGTTGCAATATGTCTTAAAGCAGCAGATGCTTCTTGGGTGAAGTGTAAAACAGAGAAGTATCCCCCAACTTTCAAAGCTCCTTATCCAAATAACAAGTAAAAGCTGAATCACTTGGGGATCTCTTTAACAGAGGCATTTGGTATGCCATATCAAAAGGGCTGAGAACCAGAAAGCAAAGATTTAAGTTAATTATAGAGTCATGGGGTTGTACAGTATGGAAACAGACCTTTGGTCTATCTCATCCATGCTGATCAAATATCCTAAATTAATCTAGTTGCATTTGCCAGGATCTGGCCCATATCCGTCTCACCCTTCTGTTCATTTACCCATCCAGATGCCTTTTAAATGTTGCAAATTGTACCAGTCTCTGGCAGTTCATTCCATTCATGCACCATCCTCCGTGTGAAAAAGTTGTCCCTTAACTGTTTTTAAAATCTTTCCACTCTCACCTTAAAACAATGCCCTCTAGTTTTGGACTCCACTAGCCTGAAAAAAAGACCTTGGCTGCTCATTCTATCTGTGATATGGAGGAGCTGGTGTTAGACTGCAGTGGACAAAGTTAAAAAAATCACATAGCACCATGTTATAGTCCAATAGGTTTATTTGGAAGCATTGGCTTGTGCTGTGGTGCCATGGCTTATATGGTTAAAGTGCTTGCCTAGTAAACAGGAGAGCCTGGGTTCAAATCCCAGTAATTGTCTGCTTGTAATATCGAAAGTTAAGTTTCATCTTCACTAGTTTTTGAAATGCTGCGCCTTCATCAGGTGGCTGTGGAACAAGATCTGCAGGAAGATTTCCCAATCTTGAGTAAGACTGGTTCTATTTCCAAAATAGGATTTTTTTAAACCATACATGGATTGACTGCCTGCAGATCCTGTTCCAGAGCTTCCTGATTAAGGAGCAGCAGTCCTAAAGGTAGTGCTTCCAAATAAACCTGTTGGTATATAACCTGGTGTTGTGTGATTTTTAACTTCATCCTATCTGTGCCCTTCAAGATTTTATAAATCTCTGTAAGGTTATCCCTCAGAGTTTGCTGCTCCAGGGAAAACAGCCCTAATGTATTCAACCTCCCTCCCCCCCCGCCACTGCCACCCTAAAGCCTAAATCTTCCAAACCTGGCAACATCCTTGTAAATCTTTTCTGCACCTTTTCAAGTTTCACAGCATCCTTCCTATAGCAGGGAGACCAGAATTGAATGCAGTATTCCAAAAGTGGCCTAACCAATTTCCTGTGCAGCTGCAACATGACACCCATCCCAACTCCTATACTCAATGCACTGACCAATAAAAGCGAATATACTAAAAGTCTTCACTATCCTGTCTAACTGTGACTCCACCTTCAAGGAACTATGCACCTGCACTCCAATGTCTCTTGGCTTGGCAACACTCCTCATGACCTTACCATTATGTATATAAGTCATGCCCTGAGTTGCCTTTTCAAAATGCAATACTTCACGTTTACCTAAATCAATCTCCATCTGCTACTCCTCAGCCTATCAGCCCATCTGATCAAGGTCCTATTGTACTCTGAGGTAACCTTCTTCGCTGTCCACTATACCTCCAATTTTGATGTTATCTCCAAACTTACTAACCATACCTCCTATATTCACATCCAGATAATTTATATAAATGAAAGAAAGCAGTGGACCCAGTACTGATCCTTGTGACACACCATTGGTCACAATCCTCCAGTCTGAAAAACAACCCTCTACCAACACTCTCTGTCTCCTACCTTCAAGCCAATTTTGTATCCAAATGGCTAGCTCTCACTGTACTCATGTGATCTAACTATGGTAACCAATCTACTTTACAGAACCTGCCGAATGCCTTGCTGATGTACATCTGGCAACAAAACAGAAATTGCTGGAAAAGCTCAGCGGTCTGGCAGCATCTGCAGAATGTTTTGGGTCCAGTTCTGAGGAAGTGTCACTTCATTCAAAATGCTAAATCTGATTTCTCTTCACAGGTGCTGCCAGACCTCAAAACCCGCTAATTTCTGTTTTTGTTTCTGATTTACAACATCCCCAATTCTTTTGGTTTTTATTCCATATGGATAATGTCCACAACTCTGCCTTCATTAATCTTCTTTCTCACCTCTTCAAAAAACTCAGTAAGTTAATGAGACATGATTTCCCACACACAAAGCCATGTCAACTATTCTGAATCATTCCCTCAGAATCCCCTCCAACAACTAGTCCATTACTGGTGTCAGACTCACCAGTCTATAGTTCTCTAGGATTTCCTTATCGCCTTTCTTAAATAATGGCACCATGTTAGCTACCCTCCAGCCTTCCAGCATCTCACCCATAGCTATCAATGATACAAATATCTCAGTTAGGGGCCCAGCAATCTCTTCCCTAGCTTCCCACCAAGTTCTTGGATATACCTGATTAGGTCCTGTGTATTTATCCACTTTTATGCATTTTAAGACATCCAGCACCTCCTCTTCTGTAAAATGGACATTTTTCAAGGTATCATTGTTTATTTCTCCAAGTTCTCCAGCTTCCATATCCTTCCCCACAGTAAATACTGATGCAAAGTACTTGTTTAGCATCCCCTGAGGTTGTACATATAGATGCCCTTGTTGATCTTTAAGGGGCCCACATTCTCTCCCTAGTTACTCTTTTGGCCTTAGTGTACTTGTTGGATCTCTTTGGAGACTCCTTAACCATATTTGTCCAAGAAATCTCATGTCGTCTTTTCGCCCTCCTGATTTCCCTCTTAAGTACACTCCCTCTGCCCTTATACTCCAAGGGATTCACTCAATCCCAGTTGTCTATACCTAACATATGTCTCCTTCTTTTTCTTGACCAAAGCCTCAATTTCTCTAGTCATCCAGCATTCCCTACACCTAGCAGCCTTGGTTTTCACATTAACAGGAATATTATGCCACCGAACCCTCATAATCTCATTTGAATGCCTTCCACTTTCCAATCATCTCTTTACCTGTGAATTTAGCCTCTCCCAATCAAATTTTGAAAGTTTTTGCCAAATACTGTCAAAATTGACCTTCCTCTAATTTAGAACTTTAACTTTTAGATCTGATCTATCCTTTTCCATCACTGTTTTAAAATTAATAGAACTATGATCAATGGTCCCAAAGTGCTCCCCCACTGTCACCTCAGTCACTTGCCCTGTCTTATTTCCCAAGAGAAAGTCAAGTTTTGCTCCTTCTCTAGTAGGTTCATCCACATACTGAATAAGAAAACTAATTCCTCTGCATCCAAGCCCCTAACACTATGATAGTCCCAGTCCATGTTTGGAAAGTTAAAATCCCCTACCATTGCAACACTCTCATTCTTACAGGTATCTGAGATCTCCTTACAAACTTGCTTCTCAATTTCCCACAATCTACTGAGGAACCTATAGTACAATCCCAATTATGTAATCATCTCTTTCTTATTTCTCAGTTCCATCCAAATAACTTCACTGGATGTACTTCCAGGAATATCCTACCTAAGTACAACTGTAATTTTATCCATAATCTGAAATGCCACTCCCCCCTCTCTCAGCCCCTTTCTATCCGTCCTATAGCATTTATACTCTGAAACATTAAGCTGCCAGTCCTGTCCATCTCTGAGCCATGCCTCTGTAATTACTATGATAGCTATGTTCCCAAACATGCCCTGAGTTCATCTGTCTTACCTGTCAGGCCTCTTGCATTGAAGAAAACACAGTTTAATTTATCAGTCTTACCTTGTTCCCTGCATTGCTCTTGCCTGCGTTGACTATTTGACTTCTTCCTCTTCTCAACTGTACCGGCAGCAGATATCTTTCTTCTCACTAACTCTTTAGAACCCCACTACTCCTCCCAAACAGCCCCTGCCCCTCACCAGTTCAAAGACTAGCAAACATCCCTGTCTGGATAATGGTCCCCTTCCAATTCAGGTGCAAACCATCTTTATACGAGTCACTTTTTTCTCAGAAGAGATTCCAATGATCCAAAACTATGAATTCCTGCCCCCTACATCAGCTCCTCAGCCACACATTCATCCGCTGTATCTTTCTATTCCTACTCTCACTAGCATGTGACACTGGGAGTAATCCAGATATTGCTGTCCTTGAGGACCTACTTTCTCACCTCCTACCTAGTTTCCTACATTCTCTCCTCAGAACCTCATTGCTTTCTCTTCCTATTTCATTGGTACCAACATGTACATTGACCTCCTGCTGGTCACTCTGCCCATTGAGAATATTCTACACCCTCTTGACTCTGGCATCAGAGAGGCAACACACCGTTCTGATGTTTCGTTATAGGCTGCAGGAACATCTGTCTGTGCCCCTGACTAGAAAGACCCCTATCACTTGAAACCTGACGTACTCTTCATTACAGTGGAGCCAATCTCAATACCAGAAACCTGACTGTCAGTGCTACATTCCCCTGAGACTCCATCATCCCCTACATTTTCCAAAACAGCATGCTTATTTGAGGTGAGGATGGCCACAGGAGATTCCTGCTTTACCTGCCTTCCTCTCTGATCTTTCCTGGTGGTAAACCATCTACCTGACTGTATCTGCAGTTTTTCCAACCTTCCTGAAATGTCCATTCATCACACCCCTGGTTTCTGTAAATTCCTCATTGTCTCTAACTGCCAGTCCAAATGATCCAAGTGATCTGATAGGATTTACAACCAAACACACTTCCTGCAGACATAATTATCAGTAACTTTGAAGTTTTCCCTAATCACCCACATCTCACAGGAAGAGCACCTCACTCAACTGAAGCCCATCTCTGCACCAACTCTGCACTTTAATGTACATAGAGTCATAGTCATAAACACTGCTCTAGGATAACTTAATACCTTTTTTTATATTAAAAATTATTAATCAAGAGACAGATCTCAGTAAAGCATTTTTTAAAACTCCTACTCACTACTGAGGATTTACAGAAAATTTTAGATCAAGCTTTATCAGTTTTATAAGTCTTAAAAGCAAACACTTAACTGACCAATGAAATCCTGACACTCCCAGCTGTGAGTAGTTCCAATAATGAGGTTTCTCCAAGGTCAGCTATGAAGTTTCAGTTGGGAGAAGAACCAGAAGGTGGATGAGGAGAAATCTGGTTTTTACCCAGTGTGTTGTTATGACTGGGAATGCACGGTCTGAGAGGATGGTGGAAGCCATTTCGAAAAGGAGTTGAATAAATATTTAAATGAGGGATGTTTGCAAATCAATGGGGAAATTATGGTTAAAAGAACCAATACATGTACAGTAGGCCAAATGGCATGCTATAAATTCTGTAATTGTCCATGTGATTGACTGTGATTAAGATATTATCTCCCAGACCCTGTTGCTAGTGGCCTGAGAGAGCAATACTTTGTAATCAAGCTTATGTTGCTTTTTGCCTGCATAACAGTGAAGGTTTCTGGATGGAAAGGACACAGGGATATTTGACATTAAATGTCTTTGAAGGAGTTTACATGTACAATGGTCAGACTATATACCCAACACTGAAGCAAGAAAATGCTCCGATGGCCTCCAGTGAATCCAAAAAGTTCCAAAAGGCAGGAGCAAATTCCTGCAGATGTTGGATCAGTACTGAAAATAAAGAATGATGGAGATCACAACAGGTCAGGCAGCATCCATAGAGAGAAAGCAAACTGAAGTTTTAAGTCCAGATGACACCACAGAAGGCAGCTCAATTGCTTAACCATGCCATCTGACTTCCATCATCATTATCCGCCCATTAATTCATGCCATGAGCTCTTACTCAAAGCGAAGGGCCACTCAAGATATATTGGCTTCAGGATGTCAGCAGAAATCTCCAGTTGGTCAAATGCTGGGGTGACACAAGAACATTGGTGATGGATAGGAGAGAATTGAGTATCTTGTCAAGTTCATGCATCGTCAGAGGCATAGTAGTTATTGAGTCTAAGAAAGTATGTAAGGTTTGATCATGTGACATTCAATGTGCCACCCTTACAATCCCATCAGTGGTTGCACGACATATCAATCTTTAAACTGGTTGAGAAATAAAGATTGGCTAGGACACAAATAAAACTGTTGCTCTTCTTCAAAATGGTGCGTCTGAGACAGAAATAAAATTAGGCCTCTGTTTGACATCACATTCAAAAGATGATACTTTTGACAGTGGAACACTCCCTCAGTATTGCGCTGGAAAGTCAATTTCGATTTTTGTATGCAAATCTCTGAAGTGGGATTTGAACACATCATCTTCTGTATCAGCAACAAGAGATGTATCAACTGAGAATAAGTACTTGGAAGATCTACCATGTGAATTAAAATGAACCAATGCTTTTTTGTTGGCATCAGGTATTATTACATCGTTCCATCCCTTCTCACATGAAAGCTTCTCAGTTCAAGACAGGTTAATCTGAGAGTCCACTAATGGTTATAAATAGAAAGCTCCTGGAAAATGCATGGGACAAGATTATGGTTATTTTCCTTGAAGTTGTCCTTCAGCTGCCCAAGCTAACTCCCGTCTTCCATTCACCAGTTCAGCTGAGACCAAGAATTCAATGTGGGAAATTGTAGCTATAAGCTGGAGCAGCTTCTTATTGCTGTTGCACTTTGGAGGTTAAATGATTGTGATCATTATGTAGTCCTTCTGCTAAGTATGTTCCTTACCTGTTTCTCTCTCTTAGCCTTTCCCTCTTATCCCATGGGTTCCAATAAGATTTGAAATCATTTGCGTCCAAACTGTTCAACCAAGTCTGAATAAAAATCCTGTGGCATAATTCTCTTTGTTATCTTAGGATTGGTAAAATGCTGAAAGACTCAGCAAAGTTAAATGCAAAAACGTTTTATGATAGAACATCACGTGCTGGGGCATTAGATGATCGAATGTCACATGAGCAAACCTCAAAAATACATCCATTTTTAGATTCACTTCCTCATGCAGCTGATTAATCTTTCCTCTTTAATGTCTTGCTATTTTTGTTCATTATTTTTCTAAGATGATCTGACATCATTTTCACTAACATGTATTTCATCCCTGCATCTTTTCGGGTAATATTACCAATAAATGATACTTCCTCACAGCTTACGTGTCCCTGTTTTTACTCAATGAAAAATGAGCCCTGCTCGGTGAGGTGTGTGTGATGATGGTTGAGGGCTGACATTCTGTGTTTGATTGTGTGAGTCTGTTAACAGAGCAAATGCACTGCACTTGATTGGTTAAGCTTGGGTGTGGACTTGAATAAAAGAATCAGATAGTACAGAAGCTAATATAGGAGCATGAGAGCAGACATTTTTGTTGAGATTGTGAAGGTATCTTAAATGGTTGTAAATAAAGCCATTAGAAGCAACATTTCCTCTAAGCTGCATGACCACTGGGAAGTTCCGCAGGTGGCAATCGGTGTGCCAACACATTGGCTTCCTTTTCCAAAATCAGTTGCCTTGCATGAACTTCGGAGATCTGCACAGTGGAAAAAGAATTTCAGGGAAGATTGTATAGGAGTTATCTCTGCATTGAGCCGAAGCAAATACAAAACATAAACTCAGTGAATATACAATATTTACCATGCAGAAAGGGCTGAGAATGGAATTCAAATCTCCTCTTAGTTAAGTTTAAAACTGAGGTTTGTGACCATTCAAATCTCCCTCTTATTATCACCAGACCCCCAGGCAAGGTTTCCTAGCTAACATGGTTCCAGAGAGCAGCATGGTGAGTCAGTGATTAGCACTGCAGCCTCACAGTGCCAGGCACCTGGGTTCAATTCCAGCCTCGGGTGACTGTTTGTGTGGAGTTTGCACATTCTCCCCATGTCTGCTTGGGTTTGCTACGGTTTCCTCCCATATTCCAAAGATGTTCAGGTTAGGTGGATTAGCCATGCTAAACTGCCTGTAGTGCTACGTGTGTTAGTCAGGGGAAATGTAGAAGGAACGGGTCTGGGTGGGTTACTCTTTGGAGGGTCGTGTGGACCTGCTGGGCTGAATGGCCTGTTTCCACACTGTAAGGATTCTAAGTTCTAAGAGGAAATGTTAAGCTGCATGGTGAGGAGGGGTGAGTTGGCTCCCCTAGGTTATTCACCCACCCATTTGGTTGGTCGCAGAAAGGTTAATTTTAAAGAATCCCATCTCTAGTGGATAGCTTCCACCCAGACCCAGATACATTGATGCTTTAAAAAGAATCAATTTAACCAGGCTTTCTTAAATTAATAAAAGGATTGAGTTTATTGATTACTAAATACAAGAAAAAACAGTAACACGACAAATATACATGCAGATTAGCAGTAAGAGATGAGTCCAGTAAGATAGTTTTAAAAAAAAATACAAATCAGCATCTGAATTATTCTGGAAGAGCGAATAGTTACAATTACAGTAACTGCGGTGGATGTGACCAGTAATTTTGACAATGGCAGTTGAATAGTCAATTACAAGATTCCCAGGTTTGTAGATTGATTCTTTTCGACAGTGGTTGAGCAGCAGCATTCAGCGTGACAGAGTCACCCTTTATTTACCTGAGGTGCAGGGCTTTTAAATGGCTGCTCTAAGTTGTGATTCTCAAAACACATTGGTCCATACATTAGGACAGCAGACCAGAATTAACATAGACCAAAGGTGAGATTAAATTTTAACCCTCTCCCTGTGTAATCTTGAAAGTCGAAATTTTTTGATCAGACTGGTTCTTTCTTTCAAAATCACGTTATAGTCTGGGTTTCTCCCATTTATCTGTTTAAAGTTTCTTTGACAACTTGTCAGGTGTGACATTCAATAGCCTCCCTTTCTCTAGGCAACCAATGAATTTACATCTGAAGTCAACTTTTGGCTCTGTGTTCCTTTTTTTGAAAACATGCACATGTTGCATTACAGTCAGTAAGTCTATCGGCGATATGGGGTTATGACCTGACATTCATCAACACAAATTTATTCCAGTAATGTTTGAATGGTCAACAAAACAACAAAGGAGAAAATAAAATTTGAACGGTATAAAAGAGCAGTATAAAAAGGAGAAGCCAAACTGAACATATGACCCTGAGAGGATGAGGTTGGGAAAATAATAATGGGGAACCTAGAAATTGCAGGGATGTTGAATTAATGTTCTGCATCAGTTTTAATAGCAGAGTATATATAGCATTCCAAAAGTACTACAAAAATACATCAACAGACAAAAGAAGGAGAGGAAATGAATACAGTAAAGGCCAAAGGTTCCCTGGACCTGTTGGGCTGCACTCCAGGTTATTAAAGGTAGCAGCTAGAGAGATTACTATGTGCTGCTAGTTATATCCTTAGATTCTGGAAAAGTCCCAGCAGATTGGAAAAAAGCTAATATTATACCTTATTCAAAAATGGAAGGAAACAGTTAGCTATAGGCTAGTTAGCTATCCGTCTGCGTGGGGAAAATGTAAGCAGCCATAATTCAGCAGAGTCAGAATTTTTTCATGAAGGGGAAATCACACTTGACAAATTTATTTGAATATTTTGAGGAAGTAACAAGCATAGATCAAGAAATGGGAACCAGTAAATGTCATATATTTGGATTCCCAAAAGGCATTCCATTAAATACCATACATAAGGCTACTTAATAAGACAAGACCCCGCACTGTTGAGGGTAGTATATGAGAATGCATGGAGAATTGGATAATTAGTAAGAGGCAGAAAGTTGAGATAAGAGGATGCATTTTCAGGATGGCATCCTTTAACTTAAGGTGTATCACAGGGATTAGTGTTGGAGCCACAATTATTTATGAACTATATTAATGATTTAGATGTGGCAATTTCTTCTGCCAATTTTGTGGCAGACACAAAAAAATAAGGTGGGGAAGCAAGTGATGAGGATGACACAGAGTCCACAGGTTAAGACAGGTCAAATACGTTGGCAGGATCTTGTCAGATGGAATGTAATGTAGGAAGATGTGCAATTATGCACTTTGGCAGTACAAACAGAGAGCTTAAAAGTAATTAAATAGACAAAGCTAACTGAAGTTTGCAGCTTAAAGGGGTTTCAGGATCCTCATACATAAACACAAGTTATTTAGCATGTAAGTTCAGCAGGTGATAGGGAAGGCCAATAGGCTATTGCCCTTTATTTCAAAGGGAATAAAATTTAATGAAAAAGGAAGCCTTGCTAGAACTATGTAAAGCACCAGTTAGACCATACCTAGAATATTGTGAACAGTTATGGTTGATTTATCTACTGCACATCAGAGAAGGTTCCCAGTTATGGAGAGGTTTTGTTATCAGGAGAGGTTGAGTACACTCAATGGACTGAGGTTGGGTACACTCAATGGGCTGAGGTTGAGTACACTCAATGGGCTGAGGTTGGGTACACTCAATGGGCTGAATGGTTTACTTCTTTTCCTACGTGTTATGGTGTTATGTTACTACCTCTCTGCTGAATATTTCCTCTGGTCAGACAAACAGTCGAAATACAATTAGAAAATATTTCTCCAGGAATCTAAGTGCAGGTGAGTGGCACTCATTCTATTCGATGCATGCCTTGAGTACTTTATTGTCAAATGTACTTCAGTACTGAGGTACAGGAGTACAGTGAAAAGTTTAAACAATGGCAGCCTCTAAAGGTGCCATCATAGGTACAGGTACCTAGGAGAAATATTGGATATAAAGAGGATTAAAAGATTAAATAGTAACATTACTTACAGTGTCTAAAAAAAACAATTAGAAATAAGATAGGTCTAACAATGTTAAAAGATTGACATGCTGTTTCAAATAGCAGCAGCTCAGCACATATTCTAACTGCTTGCATCAGGCCCCAGTCCAACAAACTCCCTGCTCCACTCCAGCCTTCGGTCCACTCCACACCGCCACTCAGGTGCAACAACAAACTTTCCTCATTCCTGAAGAAGGGCTTATGCCCGAAACATCGATTCTCCTGTTCCCATGATATTTGCCCTCCATTATGGTTTTTTTTGCCCAGGGTCTCTACCTTGCTTTCAAATGTTTGCTTTCAGTCAGAGCTGACCTTTATTCTACTATGATTTACTGAATAAATTATTTCTCCCTTCTCCAAACATTACCACTCCCTAGGCCTTTTGTTCTATACTACCTTTGATCTCTAATCTCCTTTATCTTCTAACCTTGCCAGGACCTTCCCATTTTTTTCACTTTTTAAGCATTAAGCTCATCACAGTCCCAACTCCCTCCTGTTCCAAAGAAGAATCATATTGGACTTGTTAATGTTTAACTCTGTTTCTGTCTCCCACAAATGCTGCCAGATCTGTTGATTTGCACTTGAACTTCTTCTTTTGATTTCAGACCTCCACTGAAGACTATCTACATTAAGTACAACAGTCTACATTATCTAATGGTGGCTCAGTGGTTAGTGCTGCTACCTCACAGCGCCAGGGACGCAAGTTTGAATCCTGCCTTGGGTGACTGTCTTTGTGGAATTTGCACATTCTCCCTGTATCTGTGTGGGTTTCCTCCCACAATCGAAAGACGTGCAGATTAGGTGAATTGGCCATGCTAAATTGCCCATAGTGTTAGGTGCATTAGTCAGAGGGAAATGGGTCTGGATAGGTTACTCTTTGGAGGGTTGGTGTGGACCTGTTGGACTTGAATGGCCTGTTTCCCCACTGTGAATAAACTAAACATTACTCGTCTCCTTATAAGACATCTATTTCCATTCCTGCTGCTGGCAAAATGGCATGCTGGCAGAAAATTATCAGGCACATCTTCAACACATTTACATTTTGCCAGACTTCCAACCTCCCAACTTGTCTCCAAAGGGCGAGTAAAATTCAGCCCGAGGTTTCAAATCTGTGACCTTTCATCAGTACAGGGCAACTATCCCTGGTGTCCTAGCCAATGTTTACTCCTCAACTAATATCACTTACTATTTGATCGTTCTTATGCCGTTGCATGTGAGTTTTGTGGTTGCAAGTTGTCTGCGTTGTTTCCTAATAATGTGCTGTAACACATGCACACAAAACATTGGCTGTAAACACAAATGTTTTCTTCTTCTTTATTTGTACATCAATACTAATCAGAACCTGGTTGATGAAAATCTGAAACAAAAGCAGCGAATGCTGAAGCCACTCCAGGAGAGCAACTGACATCCCAGGAGAGAACAACTAATGATTAGGGTACAAACCCTTTGTCAGAATGCCTTGAAAACTTTATTCTTAGTAGCTGGGCACAACTAGCAAAGCCCCACATTTATTCCCTGTCACCAGTTGTCCTTGACAAAGTGGTAAAGAGCTCCTCTTGATGAACAGCTGCAATCCATGTGGTGAAGATATGCGCTAGTGAAACCAAAGAGTATCCTCATTGTGGCTGGCAACATGGCAGAATTGAAAGTTGATCTCCTGGGCACTGCAGCCTGAAAGGTAGATAGACTAATGGTTCACCTATGTTTCCTGTAACTGAGGAGGTAACAGATTAAGTGGACCTCTTTTCCTTTTCCTGGAGACATCTGCGAGGTGCGTAGCTCCTGTGAGAAGATAAATTGAGGCACTGGCACTTTAACATGACACCAGTGCTGATGAGAAATCTCAGGCAACTGATTCTAGAAGCGTTGTTGCTCTTACAGATATTCAAGCTAATAGTGGAGTTTGGGAATGACTCTGAAAGAGTATAGAATGAACACAGCTCCAATTAACCAGACATTTCCACTGGCAACCTCAAAATACTGCATTGTGAGCAAATATGCCGATGTTAACTCCTCAAATAATCATGGTACTGTATTTATCTTATTTATCCTTTCATGGGATGTGGGCATCACTGGCATTTGTCATCCATTCCAAATTGTCCTTGAACTGAGTGGTTTGTAAACCATTTCCATAAAAAGATCAGAACCAACCGCTCAGCAGAAGGTCTGGAAACTCACATGTAGGCCAGACCAGGACAGCAGATATCTTGATAGGTTTTCATAATGATAATTGTCATTAAAACATCATTACTGTGATTATTTTTAGGTTCCATATTTAGTATTGAATTTAAATTCCATTAGAATAGTCAGAATTGTACCCATGTCCCCAGAACACTAGCCCATGCCTGTGGTTTACTAGCCCGGTGCCATAACCAGTTCTCCCCCAGAATTAGCCACTAGAAGTACCAATGCAAACAGCAACATTGCAGCTCAGGGAAATGATGGTCTTGTGGTATTGGCACTGTCTGAGTAATTTGGAGGCCCAAGCTAATGTCCTGAGTTTATAGACTCAAATGCCATCATAGCAGCTATTGGAGTTTAAACTCATTCAATATATCTGCAATATAAAGTTAATCTTATGTCATTATGAAAACTATCCCCAACTGTTATTGAAAATGTGTTTGATTCATTAATACATTTTCGGTCAGAAAAATGTATACTCATAACTAGTCTAGCCTGCACTGACTTCAAAACCACAGCAATGTGGTTGCCTCTAAGCAGCCCTCTGAAATGGTCGAGTAAGTCACTCAATTCAAAGGCAATTAAGGTTGAGTAGAGAATGCGGGCCCAGCCAGTGGTACCACAGACAATGAAAGAGCAAAAAAAAAGTGTGATTGGAAATTGGATTGTGCGCAACAGGGTGGCAGAGTAGGACACTCCAAGCGAAACTCCTCAGCTCTGGCTGTTTTTCTCTTTCTTTTTCTTTCTTTTCTTTGGTTGTCTCTGTTTATAGCAGTCCTTGAGCAGAGTAAGACCCAGTGCGAGCCGCAGTGCGAGTCCCGGTGCAGCGCGAGGGGAAGCGAGTCCCCGTGCAGCACGAGGGAAGCGAGTCCC
>NC_057711.1:108150932-108180912 GCF_004010195.1 Chiloscyllium plagiosum | reverse complement strand
CGGGCGGTGCGGGGTTGTGGGACTATGAGGTTGGAGGCGGTGGATGGGAGATCCCCCGAGGTGATGAGGTTATGGACGGTCTGGACCCTCACCTTGACCTCTTTCCACCTATCACATTTCCGACGCCCCTCCCCCAAGTCCCTCCTCCCTACCTTTTATCTTAGCCTGCTGGACAAACTTTCCTCATTCCTGAAGAAGGGCTTATGCCCGAAACGTCGATTCTCCTGTTCCCTGGATGCTGCCTGACCTGCTGCGCTTTTCCAACAACACATTTTCAGCTCTGATCTCCAGCATCTGCAGTCCTCACTTTCTCAGCAAATATCATGGACTTGACTCTATTTCTCTTCACATACTGGTGAACCTTACAATATCCACCCTTTACTGTTTTGCTTTTTAAAACAACAATGTCATTTACTCTTTATTGGATATTGTCCCTGGAGTGGAGCTTGAACCCACAGCATCCTAATTCAGAGGTGACACCTTAAGTTAAACCCAGATTTAAATGACACAATCTAGCATTCACAAAAAAGTGCAGTATTGGGGCTTGGAAATTGGGTAATTTCACATAGGTTGAATTCACTTTTGGACCCATAAGGCTGTCAAGTGCCGAATCAAAACAGTTTATGAAATAGAACTTAAAATCAGCATAAGGGGAGAAATTAAGGCTTTCAGTTGGAAAGTTTCATCAGTCAGCCTGCAAGCCATCGTGTTTTCCCATTGTGCTTGGCGCCTTGTAATTCATTACCATCTGTCCTCAAAAGCACTTAAAGTGGGAAATCAGGTTTTATTTTGTTGTTGCAGCCAGCAGCTATTTTACAAGACCGACCAATGGCTTCAACACTCAACACAAAGTGCTGTTAACGCCAAGGCTAACACATCCTTCACACAGAGTATCTGTAAAGAGGAAAATAATTCAAAGCTGGCAATCTAATTAATATTGACAAAAAAAAAACATTCAGAATGTACTTCTATGTCTTCGTTTAAACATTAAAGGGACCTCTATTTAGGCATTTACCACAAATATAAGTAAATTAGCGAGCAATTCTTGTGGCTGATATTGCTATTTTCATTCTTTCTGCTGTCAATTCAATTCTTTTATTTTTAGCCTTTTTAGGCTCCACGGATGTCTGTGACGAGTTCTATTAAATTATGAAACTTAATATAGTAGTGCTTTTCACTCTCTGTTAACCCCCCCCCCCCTTCCATAATCTGTAAGAATCTATTCAATCTGAGTTCTAGGAAACATGGTTGGAGAATGGTACTCGCGTCTAAAATGAGAAATGTAAAATATTGCTGTGGGTTGGAGATTTTTTGCAAAACAAAAGACGATGTTGAACAAGTCAGAGAGCTGAAACTGGAGCATAAACCACATTATTGTTGCGTTTGATTACACAATTTGATTTTTTTTTGCTTCTCGCAAATCAATTGCACTGTTTAAAAAATAAACATCTTGACTTTTCCGCCAAGTGAACGTTTTTTCTTGGAGGGAGGAAGGGAAAGAATTATGTTTTCACATTGCACTCCTGTAACCCCGGCGTTGACAGCTGCAGTCAGGCTGCACACTGCGGAGCTGTTTGACCGAGAGTAACCCCGTGCATACAGGAAGGAGGTGAAAGGTGCACGTTATTCCGGCTGCAAATCAACGTTGTCAGAAGCCAGAGCAAACAATTTGTTCAGAACACCCTGTATATGGCAGCCTGTTCCGCCAGTGTACCAATCTAAAGCAATCTTTACCTTTCTCATAACTGAATCAAGTTAGATTTTGGAACAATCTGCTATGAATTATACTTACTACTGCCTTTAATGTGTGATTGTGGGAGGTCTGAGACCAACAGAGCGATGAACAACAAAATATCTTCGAATTTGCTGGCGGAATAAGAGGGAGTTAAGTTCACACAGTGCCAATAATCCTTCTTTGTTTTGTTTTGTCGTGGGCCTATCTCACGATTAGTGGCAGTAGATACATTACCCTGGAGTACCCACAGAAGAGGCACTGTTCTTGGATTTAAAGAAAGGTTTATTGTGTGATAATAATAAATTGCAACTACATTTGCTCAGGCATAATTACTAACATCACAGGGAGGTGGTGCAGGGAGATATAAGCTGTTGATCAGGTTGGATGCTCCTTGTGGTGACTTGACTGGTGGAATAACTTTTTTTCAAATCTGTAAGGCTTGTCAGGGAAAGATTGCTGCTCACTCCACTGTACTGTATTTCTGTCATTCTGTTATCTCTGTGATCTCAGCATTGACTTCTGTTTTAGAAACTAAAGGATTGAACATGTCCCTCCACCAGCACAGTGAAGTCAGTGACCTCCTCCAGGTTGATAATGTTAAATGATTCTCTTCTGTCAATGTGAGTGATCTCACCAGATCCATTTTTCTGTTTGGGTTCTTCCATGAACTTAGTGCAATGAAATCTTCTAATAAGACATAGGAGTGAAAGTAAGGCCATTTGACCCATCGAGCCGACTTGCCATTCTATCATGGCTGATGGGCATTTCAACACCACTTACCTGCACTCTCCCTGCAGCCCTTAATTCCTTGCGAGATTAAGAATTTATCAATCTCTGTCTAGAAGACATTTAACATCCCAGCCTCCACTGCGGTCCGTGGCAATGATTTCCACAGGCCCACCACTCTCTGGCTAAAGAAGTGCCTCCTTATTTCTGTTTTAAATTGACCCCTTCTAATTCTAAGGCTGTGCCCACAGGTCCCAGTATCTCTGCCTGGCGGAAACAATTTCCCAGCATCCAACCTTTCTAAGCCATGTATTATCTTGTAAGTTTCTATCAGGTCTCCCCTCAATGTTCTAAACTCTAATGAATACAATCCCAGGATCCTCAGCCGTTCATCGTATGTTAGGTCGACCATTCCAGGTATCATCTGTGTGAATCTCCGCTGGACATACTCCAGTGCTAGTATGTCCTTCCTAAGGTGTTGGGTCTAAAACTGGACACCGTAATCTAAATGGGGCCTAACCAGAGCTTAATAAAGTCTCAGTAGCACATCGCTGCTTTCACATTCCAACCCTTTTGAGATAAATGACAACATTACATTTGCTTTCTTAACCACGGACTCAACCTGCAAGTCAACCTTTAGAGAATCCTGGACTAGCACTCCCAGATCCCTTTGTATTTCGGCTTGATGATTTTTCTCATCGTTTAGAAAATAGTCCTTCCCTATTTTCTTTTTTCCGAAGTGCAAGACCTCGCATTTGCTCTCATTGAATTTCATCAGCTATTTCTTGGACCACTCTCCTAAACTGATAAATCTTTCTGCAGCCTCCCCATCTCCTCAGAACTACCTGCCTGTCCACCTAACTTCGTATCATCAGCAAACTTTGCCAAAATGCCTCCAGTCCCTTCACCCAGATCATTAATATGTAAAGTGAACAGCTGTGGCCCCAACACTGAACCATGCGGGGTACCATTTGTCACTTGCTGCCATTCCAAAAAAGAACCTTTCATCCCAATTCTCTGCCTTCTGTCAGACAGTCAATCCTCAATCCATGCCAATTGCTCACCTCAAATACGATGGGCCCTCACCTTACTCAGCAGTCTCCCGTAAGGCACCTTATCAAAGGCCATTTGTAAGTCCATGTAGATAACATCCACCGGGTTTCCCTGGTCTAATCTACTTGTTATCTCTTCAAAGAATTCTAACAGGTTTGGCATGCATGACCTCCCTTTACTAAATCCATGCTGACTTGTTCTAATCTGACCCCACACTTCCAAGAATTCAGAAATCTCATCCTTAACGATGGATTCTAGAATTTTACCTACAACTGAGGTTAGGCTAATCGGCCTATAGTTTTTCATCTTTTGGCTTGATCCTTTCTTGAATAAAGGGGTTACAACAGCAATTTTCCAATCATCTGAGACTTTCCCTGACTCCATTGATTACAACCAACACCTCCGTTGTTTCTTCAGTCACTTCCCTCAGAACTCTAGGATGTAGCCCATCGGGGCTAGGAGATTTATCAATTTTCAGACCTTTTAGCTTTTCTAGCACTTTCTCTTTTGTAATGGCTTCATGTTTGATCTATTCCTTCCTTATTTTTCTCTTTGTTATCCTCTGTTTGTTTTTGTAGTCTTCCCAATCTTCTGATTTCCAGTGATCTTGGCCACTTCATAGGCTCTCTCTTTTTCTATGATACATTTCCTGACTTCCTTTGACAGCCATGGCTGTCTAATCTCCTCCTGGATAATCTTTCTTTTCTTTGTGATGAATCTCTGAACTGTGTCCTCAACTGCAACCAGAAACTCCTGCCATTGTTGCTCTACTGTCTTCACAATAGGCTCTGCTTCCAGTCGATTTTTGTGAGCTCCTCTTTCATGCCCCTGTAATTAACTTTATTTAACTGTAACACCGTTACATCCGATTTTGCCTTCTCTCTTTCAAACTGCAGACTGAACTCTACCATATTATGATCGCTGCCTCCTAAGTGTCCCCTTACTTTAAGATCTTTTTAAAGTCTGGCTCATTGCATAGCACTCAGTCCAGAATAGCCTGCTCCCTGTGGCCTCCATCACAAGCTGTTCCAAAAAGCCATCCTGTAAGTATTCCATGAATTCCCTTTCTTTGGATCCACCGGAAACATTATTCACCCAGTCTATTTGCATATTGAAGTCCCCCATGATCAACGGGACCTTGCCTTTCTGACATGCCCTATCTATTTCCTGGTACATCTTGCGCTCCTGGTGCTGACCACAGCTGGGAGGTCTGTACATAACTCCCATTATGGTTTTTTTTGTCTTTGTAGTTCATCAACTCCATCCACACAGACTCCACATCATCTGACCCTATGTCATTCAGTGCCATAGGTTTAATTTAATTCTTAACTAACAAGGCAACACCGCCCCCTCTGCCAAGCTCCCTGTCTTTTTGAGAAGTTGTAAATCCTTGAATGTTTAACTGCCAGTCCTGAACCCCCTGCAACCACGTCTCTGTGATGCTTACCACATCATAATCATTCACGATGAACTCTGCTGTTAATTCATCTACTTTGTTACGAATACTATGAGCATTCAGGTAAAGCACCTTAATGCTAATTTTCTTATCCTCATGATTTCCATCACCTCTCATAGTATGCCCTAATTTATCCTTCCTTTTTGCTTCATTCCTCGTCTGCCTTAACTTAAACCCTGTACACATGCTAACCTGCTGCATATCTTTATACTTGACTTCATATTCCCTTTTGCTTTCCCTTTCCCTTCCCCCCGACTCACAAGTTTAAAGTCCCAGTGACCACCCTATTTATCCTTTTCGCCAGAACACTGGTTCCAAATCTGTTCAGGTGGAGACCGTCCCATCGGTACAGATCACCCTGGTTCCAAAACTGATGACAATGTCCCATGAAATGGAATCCCTCTTTCCCACACCAATCTCTTAGCCACGTGTTAACTTTCCTAATTTTCTTATCCCTATGCCAATCAGCATGTGGCTCGGGCAATAATCCAGAGATTATGACCCTTGAGGACCTGTTCTTCAATTTCCTTCCTCCTGTTTGATAATCCCCAAAGAGGTCCTCCTTCCTAGCCTTGCCTATATTGTTTGTGCCAACATGGACCACGACAACTGGATCCTCTCCCTTTCGCTCCAATATCCTTTTAAGCCAGTCGGAGATGTCCTGCACCCTGGCACCCTGCAAACAACACGCCATGCAGGACTTCCAATCTGGCTCACAAAGGATACTATCTGTCCCCCTAATTATAGAATCCCCTAGAACAATTACTTGTCTTTTAACTCTCCTCTCTTGAAATACCTTCTGCACCATGGTGCCGTGGTCAGCTGGCTCATCCTGTCTACAGCCCTTTTCCTCATCCATACAGGGAGCAAAAATCTCAGACCTGTTGGACAAGGTCAAGGGCTGAGGCTCCTCCACTCCTGAACTCAGAATCCCCCTACCTGCCTCACATACAGTCACATCCTGTTATTCCTGACCACTAACTGAAGTTGAATTCTGAATCCAGCGAGTGTGAATGCCTCCTGAAACAAAGCGTCCAGGTAACTCTCCTCGTCCTGGATATGCCGCAGTGTTTGAAGCTCAGATTCCAGATCATCAATTCTGATCTGGAGTTCTTCCAGCAACCAACACTTGCTGCAGATGTGGTCACCTCCGTTCACAATGGGTTCAACCAGCTCCCACATCATACAGCTACAACACATCACCTGTTCAGCCATCTCTACTTATTTAATCAATTTATACAAATTTATGAGTTAAATAATTTCTGGTACTTCGCTATCATCTTATTCAATTACATATTTTCCTCCATAAATAAAGTAATTAAACCATGTTTCACCATTATTGTGCTAAATGGGATACAATTATCTGTTCCTAACAAGTGAGGCAGACAAAAAAACAATTAATGTTAAGGCCAAGTCAGGGTGGTTAAAAAAGCACTTGGCACACTTACCTTCATTGTTCAGTCCTTTGAGTACAGGAGTTTGGAAGTCACATTGAGGGCGTTGGTGAGGCCTTGTCTTATAGCACGGAGACAGGCGCTTCGGCCACACTAGCCCATGCCAACCAAAATGTCATAGGAATGTATAGCACGGAAGCAAACACTTCAGTCTAACTCGCCCATGTTGACCAGATATCCTAACTAATCTAGTCCCACCTGCCAGCACCCAACTCACATTCCTCCAAACCCTTCCCATTCTTATACCCATCCAGATGCCCTTTAAATGTTGCAATTGTACTAGCTTCCAGCACTTCCTCTGGCAGTTCATTCCATACACATAGTTTGGCTGATACAATTCAACATTTAAGAGGCATTTGGATGAGTATATGAATAGGAAGGGTTTGGAGAGATATGTGCCAGGTGCTGGCAGGTGGGACTAGATCAGGTTGGGATATCTGGTCAGCATGGACGGGTTGGACCGAAGGGTCTGTTTCCGTGCTGTACATCTCTATGACTCTATGACTCTATAACCGACTAATAGTAAACTTTTAATCACATGATACACAAGAAATATCAATTGAAACATCTTACCAGAATTGAGTTAAATTGAATTGAATTTATTGTGAGGCACAGTGAAAAGCTTTGTCTTGTGAGCAATACAGGCAGATCATATAGTTAAGTAGCATAGATAGTAAATGATAGGTAAACAGCGGCAAAAACAAAAACATGGTACAGGCGAATGTTTAAGTTTGAAAGTCCATTCTGTATTCTAACAACAGTAGGGTAGAAACTGTTACAAAGCCGGCTGGTGCGTGTGTTCAGGCTTCTGTACCTTCTCCCCGATGGTAGAGATTGTAGAAAAACATTGCCAGGGTGGGATGGATCTTTGAGAATACTGGCGGCCTGTCCTTGACAGCGGGCCTGGTAGATGGATTCTATAGATGGGAGGTTGGCCTTTGTGATTGTCCGGGCTGGGTTCACCACTCTCTATAACCCTGTCTCCGATCTTGAATGGTACAGTTGCCATACCAGGTAGTGATACATCCAGACAGAATGCTCTCGATGGCACACCTATAAAAGTTGACAAGGGTATTTGCCGACATGCCAAATTTTCTCAGCTGCCTGAGGAAGAAGAGACGTTGTTGGGCCTTTGTAAGCAGTGTGTCCACATGAAGAGTCCAAGAAAGCTTATTCTGGATAACCACTCCCAGGAGCTTGACACTCTCCACTCATTCCACCTCTGTGTTGTTAATGTGTAGGGGGGCATGAGTAACATCCTGCCGAAAGTCAGTATCTTCGGAACACAGGAGAGTCCTTTTTTTTGGTTAGAGAAGGAGGGCGGGTGGGAGACACAACACGTGTAGTATGTTGGGATTCAGTCTCTGCCAACGTATATATACCTGAAACTCCCGAAGTAAGTTTTTATATTTAAAAATTACCTTTCCGTCGGGCCACTGGTTCTGCCTGTTGCTCCTCCCACTACAACTGCCGCCAAAAAAATGACTGTCACATGATTGGTTGATCAACAAAGTTTTGGTTCCTGGTTCAGTGACAACCGTTTGTTTCTGGACTAATTGTTCTCTGGGAGATTGGAGATGCTCTTTGGCTCTGATGAATTTGAGATTGAGACACACAAGGAGGCTCAGGAGAGAAGTTGGTCGATTGTGAACAGTAACTAGTTAACAGGGACCGATCAATGGCTTCAACATTCAACACAAAGTGTGGTTAACACATTCAGCAACTCAAAAGTGCTTATTAGAATAGAATCTCTACTGTGTGGAAACAGGCCATTTGGCCCAACAAGTCCACACCGACCCTCTGAAGAATATCCCACCCAGACCCATTTCCCTATCCTATTTCTCTACAATTCCTCTGACCTAACTACACATCCCTGAACATTATGGGCAATTTAGCATGGCCAATCAAGCTAACCTTCACATCTTGGGAGGACTGTGGGAGGAAACCGGAGCACCTGGAAGAAACCCACATAGACATGAGGAGAATATGCAAACTCCACACAGACAGTCGCCCAAGGCTGGAATCAAACCTGGGTCCCTGGCGCTGTGAGGTAATAGTGCTAACCACTGAGCCATCATGCTGCCCAGTGAATGCTTCGGTGAATGCAGCAATAAACGGTTAAAAGACCGGCAGTACTGATTGTGGTACTAGGCCTGCTTGCAAAAGCCTGAAATAGTTGGTAATACTGAAAAATTGTGGAAAGGAAAGCTTGAGTATACAACAGACAGTCTGACTAGAGCTAAATGGGGAAAAATCTTGATGATAAACGTAGACACAAGGTGCTCTTTTAGACACCCAATAGAAGTGAACTTCCTTAATGGAAAGAGGGAAGATTTTGACATTGAAGGAGGAATTCTAAACAAAAGAAAAATTGTTGGAGAAAGTCTGACAGGTCTGACAGCATGTATGGAGAGAAAACAGAGCTGATATTTCGAGTCCAGTGACCCTTTTTCAGTGATTCTGAACCAGATTTCTAGCATCCACAGTTCTTTGTTTAATTAAAAGAAGAATTCTAGTTGAACAATCTAAAGTAAGTCTTAAATCACTATACTAAGCAAATTAGTATTGCTGTTATTATTTAAGAATATAGGGAAATGCTGTGAGAAAAGTGTGAGGTGACACATTTTGGGAGGACTAACAAGAGAAGGGATTACATGTCGAATGGTAGAATCCTAGGAAGTTTAGAGGATTAGAGGGAACTTGGTGTGCACATCCATTGGTCCTTGAAGGCAGTGGGACAGATAGATAAGATGGTTGAGAAGGCAAACGAGAGACTCGCCTTTATTAATTAAGGCATCGAATACATGAGCTATGAGGTTATGATGGAGCTGTATGTACAATTCATTAGGTTCCACAATAGGCAGGATGTGACTGCATTAGAGACAGTGCAGAGGGTATTCATCAGGTACAATTCAGCTATGAAGAGAGACTAGATAGGCTGAGGTTGTTTTCCTCAGAGCAGAGAAGGTTGAGGGGAGGACCTGGTTGAGGTCTACAGAGTTATGAGGGGCAAAGGTACAGTAGATGAGAAGAATTTTTTTCCCTATGTAAAGAGGTTAACAACCAGGCACCACAGTTTTAAAGTAAGTAGCTTATGTTAGGGGGGGATTTAAGGATCTTTTTCAGCCAGAGGATAAAGGGTATCTGGAATTCGCTACCAAAAACGGTGGTAAATGCAGAAACCCTCAAGACGTTTAAGATGAATTTCATTGAGTACTTGAAACACCATAGCATACAAGGGTACAGACCAAGTGCTTGATAATGGGACTAGAATAGATTGACAGTTGATGACCAGTGTGTACAAAATGGACTGATGGGCCTTTTGACTTTATGTCTAAAACTTTTGTAAACTTACTGTAAAATTAAGCCTGATGTATCACAAGAAACAATCATGTATCATAGATATAACATAACTAGCCATTAAGTAACAAAAACAGAAATTGCTGGAAAAGCTCAGCAGGTCTGGCAGCATATGTGGAGAGAAAGCAGAGTGAACATTTCAAGTCCAGTGACCCTTCTTCTTCCTACCTAAATTGTATCATCTGAAAACTTGGATTAATATGTTTTCTAATAAAGCTTTCTAATAAAGGATCTGAGGAAGGGTCACTTGACCCAAAACATTAACTTAAATTTCTCTGCATAGCGGCTGCCAGACCTGCTGAGCTTTTCTAGCAATTCCTGTTTTTGTTTCTGATGTTCAGCATTTAGAGTTCTTTTGTTTTTTAATTAGCTATTTAGAAGTCTTTCAGTAATATGAAATAAATCTTTTTTTTTAATAGAATCCCTACAGTGTGGAAACAGGCCCTTCTGCCTAACAAGTCTACACCGACCCTCCGAAGGCAATCCCACGCAAATCCATTCCCGCACTCAACTACTCCACATCTACTCTTAACCAACACATCCCTGAACACTACGGGCAATTTAGCACGGCCAATCCACCTAACCTTTGGAGTGTGGGAGGAAACTGGGGCACCCGGAGGAAACCCACACAGACATAGGGAGAATGTGCAAAATCCACTCAGAGAGTCATCCAAGGCTGAAATCAAACCCGGGTCCCTGGTGCTGTGAGGCAGCAGGGCGAACTACTGAGCCACAGTGTTGCCCCGTGTTCACCCATATCAAGCCTATCTTCTGTCAATGTCATTGTGTAAGGATCCTATAGCTGTCATATCTGTAACTTATATTAAAACCAGCAAAAAAGATTAGTACCGCTGAAACTACCCGAAATGTCTCAGACCCATCATTATATTAGTAAGAGTGTCACATCCTTTGGTATCCAGATATAACACAGACTAAATTAAATAGAATTAGGAAAGGTGCCAAATTATATGGATTTTAATACATTTTGTTACAGCATATTTAGATATGGTGAACATGACGCTAATCAAAAATTGCAAGCTCCAACCCTTTTAAGGCAATTGCAAAATAACTAAGCTCATTCCCCCACTTTTGTATTCAACTGCAGAAAGTGACAGACTAAAAATGCAGCTCAGAAAACACCACTAATAATCAGATAACTAAGTTATAATATACAAAAATATACAATGTGTTTGTTGTGATCATTTACCCATAACTTTTATACAGGGCTGGATATGCACATTATCTCAGCTGTCATTAATGAACATCAGAGTGTAAATCTGCTATTTCTATTTCCTCCAACAGTTCCTCCAGTTCATTATCCTTGCTTCTGCAGCCTCAGAGTGTGGATTGTCCTTCAAGCCAATAGCTTGTTTATTAATTCAGTGAATGTGAGCATTCTTGGCAATGTACTTATTTATTGTTCATCTCTAAATTTATTGCACACCCTGAGGAGGTGGTGTCTGCAGCTCTCTGGGTACACTCATAACGATTTTAGGGAGGAAGGTTAACCAAGGAACAGTGAAAGATGGATAGTTCTTTTTCATGTCAGGATGAAACGTGGCTTGGAGGGGAACATAAGTGCTTTTACCAGGAAACTGCTACCGTGGTCTTTCTTGGTGGTGGGGGTAATCGATTTGAGAGATGCTGTAGACCACTACTGTTGGATAAGTGGCTCATGAGAGTACTGGAAATTCTATTTTTCTATTTACCCTATCCATGCTTCTCATGATTTTATAAACTTCTATAAGGTCAACTGTCAGCCTTCGACGCTCCAGGGAAAACAGCCCCAGTCTATTCAGCCGCTCCCTATAGCTCAAACACTCCAACCCTGGCAATATCCTTGTAAATGGGGTGGGAGAGTCCAGAACTAGATGGCATGGGTTTAGGGTGAGAGGGGAAAGATTTAAAAGGGACTTAAGGGGCAACTTTTTCAAGCAGAGAGTGGTGTTTGTATGGAATGAACAGCCAGAAGAAGTTGTAGAGGCTGGTACAATTACAACATTTAAAAGGCATCGGATGGGTACATGAATAGGAAGGGTTTAGAGGGATATGGGCCAAATTCTGGTAAATAGGACTAGATTAATTTAGCTTATCTTGTCTGCATGGACCAAAGGGTTTGTTTCCGTGTTATATACCTCTATGACTCCGTGACTCTATAACTGTAGGATTTTAATAAAGTTTCCTCTCAGTGCTGGGAACCAGGCTTCGATTCCACCCTTGGGCAACTCTCTGTGTGGGTTTCCTCAGGGTGCTCCGGTTTCCTCCCATGGCCTCCCTTAGGTGCATAGACCAAGCTAAATTGCCCATAGTGTCCAGGGATGTACAAGCTAGGTAGAGTATCCATTGGAAATGCAGAGATATAGGAATAGGGTAGGGGGGTGGATCTCAGTGTGACACTCTTCAGAGAGTCAGAGTGGATTAGATGGACCAAATGGCCTGCTTTCACACTGTAGGGATTCTATGATTCTATACGAGTCTCCTGATTTACTGAGTCAGATGCTCTTAGTGAAACTGATGAATTCAATGAAGACTTCCTGGTGTTGTTCTTGATTTTTTTCTTTTATATCGGTTTTCCCAAAATGAGACGTTAGAAGTTCCTCTGGAAGGCTTAAGCCATGTTGAGTCTCTGGGAGAATTTCTTCAGCCACAGGAATTGGACGATTCAGGAAAGTGCATGTCAGAATTTTCCCTATTATGAACAAGGAGGAAAACTTTGATAATTTCTACAGCATAATTTATATCTTGAAGGTTCTTACAATGTTCATGTTCCTGACATCTGGAGGAATTCGTAATCCTCTCACATCTCTAGGCTAGGAGAATAGAGTCTCGGTTTAAGCAAATACCTACCAGCTTTGAAAACCTCAGCTGGAAATAAACATCAGGACAACAGATTTTGATGTTTTTAATCTGTTTTATTGCTTTTTACTGCTTTCTCATTGATGGTGGTTCACCAATGGATTGTATCATTTATGAAATAATAAAGCAAAGTCCCTTTTCACGTTCCCAGGTAGCAATGCCGAAGTCTTTAAATGAGACACCTAAAGTAGTGATATTTGTGTATACCTCATTGCATCCGCAGAAAACAGAACATGGTTTCCGATCCAGATGGCATTGTGTGGTAACGTGAATGCTAGTCACTATAGAAACAGGCCATTCAGTTCCTCAAGATTGCTTTATTTAGATTACAGGTCAAATCACAAAACAGGTTTCCCCAGCCCTGCTACAAGCAGTGTTTTCTGTTGCTTTCTACTGAAATTGCCATGCTTGCAGGTTTGATTAAGCTTAAAACGTAATCTCACTAGTTAAGCAGTATTCATTCATATCATGCTTATTCCTGTTCTGTAAAATATCATGTCCGGGCAAGGCTGCGGAATTTCCAAATGGAAGATCCAAAACAATTTTATGATAATTGAAACTCCTACACAAAGTTTAGAAAGGAGGTGCATTCTGAACAAAAATTAATCCAGGAGTCAGTGGTGAACAGAAAAGAATTTTGTAGCTCCTTTTCAAGGAGCTTCATTTATTATTCTGGAGCCGAATAGAAAGTAAGAAATAGTTGTTTAATAGCTACAGGTTCAAATATAAACTTGAACAGAGTTTTTGCTATTGGTCATTATAGAAAATCCCCTATTTCAGCAATAGCCCAAGGTGGGAGAGAATGACTTACATTTGCACAATGGGCTGTGAATGATCCATCTGAAACGGAAGCCATTATTTCTCATCTGGGGGAGGATAGTATGCAGTACTGGCCCAACAATTTAGCAGAGGATAAAAAATCATCTCAAGTATGCATCAAAACTTTTACACTCCTGAGTTTATTCTTTAGCAGATTAGTTGATATTGTTGAGTTTCTCTCTAACTTCAACCAAGCCACAAAAGACCAGAGTCTTGGCTTTTTCTACAGGCACCCATGGTTCCCTTCATGGCTGTGGGCTGACTTATCTGCGCACCTGCTTGCCATCAGAAGCAAAGAGAACTTCTTTCCTTGCCATCACTTCTCCTCCAGCATCCCCCTCACAACACGGCAGTAACAGAATACCTGTCACCATTAACATTCTTCCTTCAACGTATTGAGGTGCTTCAAACAAACCATCACCAAAATGTTAGTCCACAACAACCATTACACTTTAAGAAGCAGAATTTATTATCATAGCTCACTTATCAAATTCAATAATCAAAAACATATCTGGCCTTTTTGCCATTGGCTAGATGGTCTCAATCAGACTTTGCTTGCCCATTTCATCCTGCATGAAAAATTGAAACCATAATCCTCATACGGTATCTCTCAGTGATGTTGAAGATAATGTCTAGAAAATAACAATGCAGTTGCTTTGATCAATAATTTGGACATGTGCAGAACAAGAGACTCCTGGGCCTGCCTCACATCAAAATTTTGCAATTTTAATGTGTGCATTAGTGGGGAACAGAAGTTTGAAGAAATTCCTTCTACTTAAATTCCCAGTTATAGAGCATAATAACGTATTTACTGTCTTCTGTAGCATTGCAAAAATGTTGATGAGATTTAAACAGGATTCGATGCTGGTGAAAAAAGTCCATCTTTATCCATATTTGGTCCTTATCAGCAACCCTCTCTTCAAACAAGTTGTCATTCATAAAATAGTTGGTTCATAAAGCGTTATAAGAATTTGTATCTTAATTGCATGTAATTATATGTAATTATTAACACCAGGAATTCAAACAACTTTACTCAGCTGCAGGATCAAGTGAAGAAGTGAATACTTTAATCCAGTTCTGACCTATTATTTGGTGAGCTTAAATAATGGAAAAAAACCACAGAGGTGATGTGAAAAGAAGGAAAGAAGAAATCAGATCCATCAGGTCTTCTTCCATTTGACAATGTAACCTCACATCTTCCACTCGCTTCCTAACCTTGCTAGTTCCTAGGACTGGCAAAAAATAAACCCCTGTGGCCAATTTAGAAAAGCTCTGGAATATTCCTGTCCAATTCCTTAAAACAATCAAGCAATCTCTGAGTGATTGTGGTTTTCAATGACCTATCTCAAACACAACTAAATACCAACTTAGTCCCTATAATTTGGAAGGCTTGTCATCTTTTGCACTTGTCAAATTCTCTTTTAAAGGACCATAATGATAAGTAATCACCACATGACTATAAAGCTTGTGCCAGAGGGAAATTGCTCTCTTCTTAAATAACTACTTTCTAGTATGCTCAGCCTTACCATTTGCTTACAGATTTTAAATGCATGGCTTCTAATCCTACAATGACAACACTTTTCCCATAACTTTTCCAAATGACTATATCAAATCCCATCGTAATTTGAAAACTACCAGTCCATCTGGTTTCTTCCAAAGCAAATAATGCTAATCCTTGGCACCAATCATTAAAAACAAGTACTCAAAGGTTTAATAACTTGATTGTTCTCCTCTAGGACACTGCTGTTCAGTGCCTCGATTTGCTTCACCAAGGTTTGAACTCTGAGCTTTTTTTTTAATATTAAAACTTTATATAACCTTTTTGCTTCATAGTGAGAGATATGACAATGTTGTTTTCACTATAAGCTACTTTAGGCTATTTATGTACTGGGATCAAGTGATAAGTTTACAGTCCCTGGGCTTATTCATACTCGACTAGCTTTTATGCACCGAGGTGTGTGGACTTTCCAAAACCCCAACAGGAAAATCAATTCACTTTTGGATTGAGTTATGGTGGGTAACCTAGGGATATCAGTAACTTCCCACCAATTAGTCTAGGATTGAATAAGGGCAGGAAGCAGTAACTGGTTTCTGGAAAATTATGCAATATGTAAAGGTAAGCAAAGTTGTATGGACATCAATAGGGAACTGGGTGTGAGAGGAGTCCAGTGCATCGGGGATTTACACCTCCTGTGAGAATCTTGGAGGATCACGCTTGCCGTTTATGGCTACTTGGGGAAAATAAAAATTCTACAGTTTCCCAAGTCAGTGGAGACTTAAATACACCCATCAGTTCTTGAAAAGAACCCAGAGAAAATGTTTAAATTTCTATCCCTTCAGCATTGCCGCAAATTTCTCTACTTCAGGCATGGTTCCCTTTTGCCTTACAATACACTCTGAATTTGCTATAGGTTTGTTCCTTGCTATAGTTTCTTCTGAGTGCTCTGGCTTCCTCCTGCAGTCAAAGATGTGCAGGTTAGGTGGACTGGCCATGGGGTGGGTCTGGGTGGAGTACTCTTTGGATGGTCAGTGTGATCTCGATAGGCTGAATGGCCTGCTTCCATACTATAAGGATTCTATGAAAAAGCTGTATTCATTGGTTGCAGAATACAGGCTTAGACCAGGGTAAAGGACCAGCCATTCAGATTCAGATGAAAAGAAATTTCTTAATTTTGTGGATTATGAACCTCTGAAATTCTCCAAAGTGTAGTTGTTCATTCAATGAGTATTTTCAAGACTGATACTGATCGATATTTTGTGAAAAAGGAATCAAGGCATTTGGGATTAGAGCAGTTGGAACAGATGCTCAGCTATAATCTTTTTAAATGGTGGAGCAGCTGAGGGGCCATATGGCCTCATTTTGCTGCTGCTTCTTATGTTCTTCCTCACATTCAATGATGCACTCTCTGTAGATATTAAGCTGATACCTTAATGTAATTGGGAATAATTTAAATTCAAGAATCTATCAGTAAGTACAGTTTTTTTTTAAAGACGAACCTGATGCATGTTATATCGTTCAGGATTAGGAACTAGTTTGTGTCATTATGAGAGCCATGGAGCCACAGAGTCACACAGCACGGAAACAGACCCTTCAGTCCAACTCATCAATGCCGACCAAGTTTCCCAAACCACACTAGCCCCATTTGCCTGCATTTGGCACATATCCCTCCAAATCTTTCCTATTCATGCTCTTAAACATTGTAACTATACCTGCATCTACCACTTCTTCTGGCAGTTCATTCCACGTATGAACCATCCTCTGTGTGAAACAGTTGATCTTTGGGCCCCTTTTAAATCTTTCTCCTCTCACCATAAAATTATGCCCTCTAGTTCTGAACTCCCCTACCTGAGGGGAAAGACCTTTGCTATTCATCTTACCTATTCCCCTCATGATTTTATAAACCTATAAGGAGACCTCTCCTGCACTCCAGTGAAAAAAATCCCAGCTTATTCAGTCTTTCTTTATAACTCAAACCCTCCAGCTCTGATAACATTCTTGTAAATACTTTCTGCACCCTCTCCAATTTAATAATATCCTTCATATAACAGGGTGACCAGAGCTGTATCCAGTACTACAAAAGTGGCCTCAACAACATCCTGTAAAAATTGCAACATTACCTGTGCTCCGAGACCCCAGACAGCCTATCTTGGATACAGATCCCTCACTGCCTAGGGTTAGCTGTTAAGTCTTTCCTTTATTATTGTTGAATTTCAGTTTAATACTTTGAATTAAAATAAGAGGGAGCTAAAGTGAGACTGGCTAAACTCATTTCATGCTGGGTCCTTACCAGTAAAGAGAAGCCTTTACCCCATGTCTGTGCATTGGATTTGAACTCTTGATTCAAAGGCAAAAAGTCAGGCATAAAAAGATGACTGATGTCATGTTCCCTTAGGACCTATTTCCAAAAAGCATTGACGAAACACACCTTTCATTCTTCTAAACTCCATATCCAAGTTGGCGCAATGTTGTCCAATCTGTAATTTATTCCCAGTTCTTATAAAGTCTTGCAAAATCAAGGATGTATCATATATTGCGTCAGTTCTTGAGGTAATTTGTGCACTTTCAACAGCTCAAGTGGGCTGTTGCACTGCCACAAAGTGTAAACGTGCCTTTATATTATAGATTCCAATTCTGACAAAATGTGACTGATGATTTGTACATTGTAAACAGTCAGCCAGATTTTCTATAAAAAAGCTTAGCGCACAACGTGTAAACTTGACAAAAAAGTAAGATCCTTGAAAAGGATATGAGAAACAATAAATAATGGCTCCCTTAATTGATTGTTCGTTAGTGAAAGTTGTTAATCCAGTGCTTGCTTGCCAAATGAGAATATTAACATGAGTACGCAAAGTACAGATTAGCATAGCTGCCTCCACAATCACATGAGCTTGCCCCTGAGTCACTGCAACACCACCACACCCTCCATTTACTGGAAAGTCAAACTTGTTCTTTTGCTTTCCTGATACCACTGACTCTGGATATCTGAAACCCCAAAATAAGACCATTAGCTTTAGTTTATTTCAACTGTGGAGTTACTCAATCAGGCTGTATTCTTAAATCTTCTGATGATTGAAGTAATGTGTTTGAAGCAGAAAGTGTTCACTCTCCAGGTGACAGTTGTTTTAATAGACACATTTCATGGTCTGAGCCCACTGATACAAAGAGTCAGAGTCAAAAAGGCTGCCTCTGGGAAAGCACAGCAGGTCAGGCAGCATCCAAGGAGCAGGAGAGTTGACGTTTTGGGGATAAGCTCTACACCAGGAATGTGGGGTTTGGGGGGATAGGGGAAGAAGGGAAGGGGGATGAGAGATAAATGAGAGTGTGGGGCTGGGCTTTGGGGGAAGGGAGCTAGGAAGGCCATAGGTAGATGCAGGTGGGGGAGTATTTGTGATAGGTCAGCGCAGAGGTCCACACATGAGAACCATTACCAGTCAATGCTGATAACATGAGTCAAAATACCATGGACAGGTTCAAGAAATAATCAGAATGTCTCATGGGAAGTTGAATTTTATATTTATAGAATTAAATTACAAGTGACTAGATGTTAGATTCAGTGATACGCAACCTTGGTTAGATCACAACTGAAGTACTGTGAGTGCTTCAGAGCACCACTCCTTAGGAAACATGGGCACCATGCCTTAGAGGGAATGCAGCAGAAATGTATCAGATTTCAAGGGTTTAGTTATGAGAAGAGATTACACAAACTAAGTTTGTAGGAATTTAGGAGATTAAGAGATGATTCAACTCAAGGTTTCAAGATGTTGATGGGATCTGATTAGGTAGATAAAGCACCTAACAAATTCTACCCCATCTAAGCCCCTGGCCCTAAGGGAGTTCCAGTCAATATTGGGGAAATTAAAATCACCCACTACAACAACCCTGTTGTGTCTAAATCTTTTTATGATTTGCCTACATATCTGTTCTGCTATCTTCTGCTGGATATTGGGAGGCCAATGGAAAACAATGGAAAAACCCCATCAGAGTAATCGCACCTCTCTTCTTCCTGAGTTCTACACAAATGACCTCACTGGTTGAACCCTTTAAGATGTTCTGTCTCAGTACAGCTGTAACATCTCCTTAACCAATAATACAACTTCCCCACCTCTTTTATATTGCTCTCTATCTGAAACATCCAAGCCCTTGATTATTGAGCTGTTAGTCTTGCCATTACTAATGTACTAATCCAGGCGCTAAGGTCATCCTCTAAGACCATCAGAGTAGGTCATCTGATTAGATTAGATTCCCTACAGTGTGGAAACAGATCCTTTGGCCCGACAAGTCCACATCAGCCCTCCGAACAGTAACCCACCCAGACTCATTTCCCTACATTTACACCTGACTATTGCACCTAACACTGTGGGCAATTTAGCATGGCCAATTCACCTGACCTGCACATCTTTTGGAATGTGGGAGGAAACTAGAGCACCCGGAGGAAACCCACGCAGACATGAGGAGGATGCGCAAATTCCACTCAGTCGCCCGAGGCCAGAATCGAACCCGGGTCCCTGGCGCTGTGAGGCAACAGTGCTAACCACTGAGTCATTGTGCTGTATCTGTTAAACTCTTTGCATTAAAGTAAATACAGCACACTATCAGTCTCGCCATGTTCACTAACCTGGCCCTGCCTCTTCTTCCTAATAGACTCACTTGACTTAACCTCTACCATCTCCTCAATCAGGCTTCTAAGCCCGGGGCTCATGTGCTCCCAACTGTTTTCCTTTTTTCTCTTGTTTCTTTGAAATTGGCATTGACACGGCAGCAAGAATTGACTGTTTCCGGAATTGCTGCAGCCTCCTTGGAGTCAGAGGTGGCAGCGGCAGCAGTGCATTCACGACGCCTCCTGTTGACCGGGAATGTTGGTGGCAGGGACCGGAGGCGACAGCAGCAGCAGCCTCGGAATCAGTAGTATGTCCGTGACTCTTCTCAGTGATTAGGACAGCACGGGCAAAAGGCTCTATGCCATGGCTAAGCCTGGAAGCTGCATCAGCGGTTGAGCATTCCATACACTTTTATTGAGATGGCACTTTAAGATCTGGATATTTTTCCTTTTTTTTAGATCTGTTTCTTTTATTTCTGCTGTTCTTTTTTAATTTCTGGTTTTGTAACCAACATGGAGCCAGAGAATCTTTGTATACTTTTCACTGTATTCCTTATATTTGAGCAAACATAGCAATAAAACTTACTTCTACTTGAGTCACTCTACATGCTGAGCTACTGCCCTGGTTCCCAATCCCTGCCACACTTGTTTAAACCCTTCTGAGTGGCACTAGCAAATCTCCCTGCAAGGATACTGGTGCCCCTCCAGTTTAGGTGCAATCTGACCTTCTTGCACATGTCCCTCCTGCCCTGGCAGAGATTTCAATGAAGCAGAAACCTGAAGCCCTCTCTCCTACACTAGTTCTTTAGCCATGAGTTCAACTGTATTACATTACTATTTCTAGCCTCACTAGAATAATCCTGAGATTACATCCCTAGAGGTCCTGCTTTTCAACTTTCTACCTAATTCCCAAAATTTCCTTTGCAGGACCTCATCTCTCTTCTTTCCAATGTCTTTAGTACAAATATGGGCCATGACCCCTGTCTGCTCACCGTCTCCTTTCAGAGTGTCCTGTGACTGCTCAGGGACATCCTTGACCCTGACACCAGGGAGGCAACATACCATCCTGATGTCTTGCTCGCAGCCACACAAACACCTCCCTATGTCCCTGACTATCACTACTGCTCACATACACTTTGACTCTCCCTGTTATACAACTGAGCCAGTCATGGTGCCACTGATCTCACTGCTGTTGCTGCCTCTTTTCCCTTAGAGGCCACCCCCCCCGCAACAGTATCCAAATCAGTATACTTGTTTGAGAGAGGAATAGCTACAGTGGACATCTGTTTTGTTTGCTTGCCTCTCCTGACAGTCACCCTTCTATCTAGCTGAACCTTTGATGTGACCACATCCCAGAAACTCTTATCTATAAAAGTTTCTGTCTCCTGTATATTTCTCAATGAGTCCAGCTGTCACTCCAGCCAGTCTGACAAGAGCTGCAGGTGGACACACTTCCAGCAAATATAGTTGTCAGGGACAACTGATCTCCCGTAACTCACAGAAGGTGTTTTCCACTCCTATTACTACCTCTCTGGTAACTATTGGATTAAAAGGAAAGGAAAAACCTTACCCTGCCCTACTTTTAGTCACTTGCCCTCCTCAATGAAGCCCAACGCTCACCAAAGATCACACTTTAACCTCAATAGCAGCACTTCGACTTCACAGCCCCTCTCCAAAATGACTGCACTCAGAATGGTCCTTTGACATTGCCCTGATTGCCAAGTTTGGCACCATGTGGTACACAGTGAAAGTTGTTGAGGTGGTTTGCTGCCACCAGTTTCATGCTGCACACTCCTTTTACTAAGGCTCATGTTCTACCACTCTTGCTATCACCTGCAGATTTTCTACTAATCAGTTCTAACCAAATTCTCTCATTCCCACCCAACTATTAATGGGACAACTCGTCACCTCTCCTACTCTTGAACCACCAGTAACAATTCCTCCAGCCTCTTTCATCTCACTCAATCCCTCCTTTTCTCCCATGTTTCGCAATCAGGCAGAAAGGACCAAGGTGTGCAGTGGGGTGGCAGACATTTGTGTCCTCAATTCCTGTGAGGACCATTTTTGTGACAAGGTTGTAATGAGGTCCGGAGCTCAGTGGACCTGGTGAAACCCAAACTGATCATCAGAGAGCTGGTAAGTGGTGACTATTTGCTGTTTGACAGCTTGTCGTCAACACCTTCCATCATTTTAACGATGATTGAGAGTTGACTGGTAGAACCTCCAGAAAAATGGTATTCCCTTAGGACTATACCATAGTATCACTCAAGAAAGAATTGCTCAAGTCATAGAATCCCTACAGTATGAAGACAAGCTTTTTAGCCTAACAAGTCCACACCAACCCTCCGAAGAGCTAACCACCCAGACCTATTCCCCCAATATTCTACGTTTACTTCTGACTAATACACCAAACCTACATATCCCTGTACACTATGGGCATTTTAGCCTGGTCACTTCACCAAACTTGCACATCTTTGGATTGTGACAGGAAACCGGAGGACCTGGAGGAAACCCACGAAGACAAGGGGAGAATGTGCAAACTCCACACAGACAGTGGCCTGAGTCTAGAATCGAACCCGGGCCACTGTGAGGCAGCAGTGCTAACCACTGAGCCACGTGCCACCCACAGTCCCTGGTTTGAGGTTGCCCCTTTGGCTTTTAAACTCAGGGATATCAAAGTTATCAAAAATACTTTGGTTAACATTTAACTATTCTTTCAAATTTACTAATCATATCACAAAGACTGATAAAGCAGATTCTTTATCTGAAGATAAGAGTTTCAACTTATTTAGTTGTGGTGGGGGCGGGGATATCTAGACATCATACTGCTCCTATGTTCTATCTACAAAGTCAGAGAATTATACATTATATCCCATCTTATGGTGGGTAGCAATGGTCAGCAGTTTAAGACATATGCTCTGAAAGACAATTGTACAGTGCATCACAATAAAATATGTCTGTAGAAGAATATGGGGAGAAACAAGCAATGGAGATTCAGGAAGAAGAGCAAGATATAGAGCTAGGAGTTGCTGTTAGCCATTGGGCCGTGGTTCATTTCTAAGATTTAATGATAAAAATTGCGAGATATTATGGAGAAATTTGATTTCGGCTTATTGTCACATGTACTCAAGTACAGGGTACAAGAGCCATAATTTGAAGGAGCTGGTGTTGGATTGGGGTGGACAAAGTTAAAAATCACACAACACCAGGTTATAGTCCAACAGGTTTATTTGGAAACACTAACTTTTGAAGTGCTGCTTGTTTATCAGGTGGTTGTGAAGCAGGACCGTAAGACACAGAAATTTATAGCAAAAGATTACAGTGATACAATGATACATTGAACTTACCTAGACTGTTAAGTCTTTCATCTGTTACAATGGATTTGCCTGTTTCGGTTCATTAATATGTAAATCCCAGAACTTCTTTTAAGTGACATATTCAAGATAATTTGTTGTTTTATAACAAATGTGACATCTCAGCTCAGACAATGCCTTAAAGGTGTGAGGGTAGAGTCTGTCTATATCCCAATCTTGAGTCAGACTGGTTCTATTTCCAAAGTAGAATTTACAAATAGTATATGGATTGACTACCTGCACTGATTACTTGTAGGTTCTGTATTTTTTGAGCAAAATAGAATGTATCTGCAAATATAATTCTGCAAATGCAAATTCACCCCATAAACTTATACTTGTGTGCATGTGCAGGAGAGAGAGAGACAGAGTGAGTTGTGCTCATGTGAGTGTGTGAGTGTGAGTGCATGTGAGAGAGTGTATGTTTGCATGTGTACAAGCTTGGTTAAATGTGTGTGTGAGTGTGATGGAATATAAACCTGTGAGAGGGTGTGTGCATGGGTGTGAGTGTCAGAGGTGCATATGAAAGAGAGCTTGTGTATGAAAGAGGGTCTGACTATATAAGGGTGTGTGTGTGAGACAGTGTATAATGCAGTGGGGTCACCTGTAGTATGACATGAACCCAAGGTCCTGGTTGAGGCTATCCTCATGGGTACAAGAATACAGTGAAAAGTACAATGTCACCATTCTGACACAATCTTGGGAACAAAGGTACTTAAGTACAAAATCTTAGTACAGAAATAGAAAGATAAAGAAACAAGATTAAAAAGTTCAGCAGTACAGTTTTTTTCTTAGTATTAAAGTAGAAAAATAAAGTGATAAGTTAATGGAAAGAAGGTGGCAATGGGAAACAATTAGGCAAATATATCCAGCCCTTGAGCAATGTAGCCATTGGAGACGAATTTGGGAATGAAAATCTGATCCTTGATGTTGAGAAAACAATTTCTGATTTTCGTTTTAAGGTTTTAACAGTTGTTCTGAATCTCACTAACAATTACTTAGACCTTACTGTCGTGCAACCGCATCTCATCAGTAAATAATTTAATCTTGTTTCCATATGGTTTGTGAATCTCTGCATAGTTCCTTGAAAGTGGAGTCATAGGTAGATAGGATAGTGAAGAAGGTGTTCAGTATGCTCGCATTTATTGGTCAGTGCACTGAGTACAGGAGTTGGGAGCTCATGTTGCGGCTGTAAAGGACATTGGTTAGGCCACTTTTGGAATATACTGCGTTCGATTCTGGTTTAAAGTGATAGGAAAGATGTTGTAAAACTTGAACGGGTTCAGAAAAGATTTGCAAGGATGTTGCAGGCTAGGAGGGTTTGAGCTACAGGGAAAGGCTGAATAGACTGGGGCTACTTTACCTGGAGCATCGGAGGCTAAGGAACCTTATAGAGGTTTATAAGATCATGAGGTGCATGGATAGGTTGAATAGTCATGGTTTTTTCCCTAGGGTAGGGGAGTACAAAACTAGAGGTTTACAGTTATAAGGGACCTAAGGGGCAACTTTTTCATGTGGAGGGCGGTGCGTATATGGAATGAGCTGCCAGAGGTAGTGATGGAGGCTGGTACAATTAGAGCATTTAAAAGGCATCTAGATGGGTATATGAATAGGAAGGATTTAGAGGGATATGGACCATATGCTGACAAATGGGACTAGATTAATTTAGAGTAGCTAGCTGTTATGGCTGAGTTGGACTGAAGGGTCTGTTTCAGTGTTGTACATCTCTAAGACACTATGAATCGAATACTTAGAAATTAGATGCTACCATCTCCCAATGGGAATGTCAGAGCGGTTATTTGGCAAATGCTGCTCACCAGTTGCTTCTCTGTGGAATCTGTTTCAGGTGCATTCACCAACATCTTGGCATGCTTCTTGGGCTGTTATTGCCCCCATCTTTTTTCCACAGGATTGGACATCAGTAAAACACGAGCCTTATCACATCATCATGGCTAATTTCAGACTAATTTAAAATGCCCTTCAGCATTTCACTACTATACTTTGGAGCTTGCATTTCAATGCTCCTGCCAGGTCAATCTGTGTGCAGAGACACACGGGCATCTCATGCATCTGTACAGACTGCATATTATGACTCTTATAGAATCATAGAACTTTGCAGAAAGCTTGCTTTCTAAGTGCATCTTACTTTGTACTGACCTGGATGTAAACAGCATCTCTGGCTTGCTTCACCATTAAGTGTATTGTCGCTTCAGTGAAACCTTATAGGTTCACAATAACTCTGTCTCGCCTTTTAGCACAGACAGTGAGCCAGGCAGCAAGTCATGGTTGCTGCTACTGAACAATCAATGGGGGAAGACAAGTCATGTATGGCACCATGCTACGTGTATATTCCTCCTCCAATTTTTTCTAGCTGCTAACACAGCAAACACACTATATATGTTTCAAACAATTAATCATACCTGGAAATCTAACAGGAATGTCTATGGTCAAATGAAGGGAGACTATAGTCAATTAGAGACTGTGGCCCCACTCAGTCAAGGGCACCATCCAAGGGCAGTCCAAGTTGTTGCCCATAGTCAGTCAAATGCTTGGAGCAATCAGAGTCTGGTAGTTAATTTATTATAATCCAGTAATTGGGCCTCAATCATTTGTGTACATCAAGTCCAATTTATCTGCTGAGTCAAGTAGAGGAGCTTTAGTGACTGCAATCTGAGTTTGCATGGCTGACCTTATTTGGGTCTGTCCACACAGGTCAGTCTGTGCCACGGGTTTGGGTAGTAAATGTCCAAAGACAGTCCATGTAGTGTAGTTAAAGGTCATAGAGCCATAGAGATATACAGCATGGAAACAGATCCTTCAGTCCAACTTGTCCATACCGACCAGATATCCGAAATAAATCTAGTACCATTTTCCAGCATTTGGCCCATATCCCTCTAAACCCTTCCTACTCATATACCCATCCAGATGCCTTTTAAAAGTTGCAATTGTACTAGCCTCCACTACTTCCACTGGCAGCTCATTCCATACATGCACCACCTTCTGTGTGAAAAACTTGCCTCTTAGGTCCCTTTTAAATCTTTCCCTCTCACCTTAAACCTATGCCTTCTAGTTTTGTACTCCTTCACCCTGGGGAAAAGACCTTGTGCATTTACCTTATCCATGCCCCTCATGATATTATAAAGTTCTATAAGGTCACCCCGCCAACTTTAGTGCTCCAGGGAAAACAGCCCCAGCCTATTCAGCCTCTCCCTATAGCTCAAACCCTCCAATGCTGGCAATATCTTGTAAATCTTTTCAGAGCCCTTTCAAGTTTCACAACATCCTTCCTACAGCAGAGAAATCAGAATTGCATGGGGCATTCCAAAAGTGGCCTAACCAATGTCCTGTACATCCACTGGGATGCATTATGATGTGTCACTGATGGGACAATGACAATAAAGAATGGCTTTTTCAAAAACAAAGGTGAGATCTAATTTGGAGAAAGGTCAATTTTGATAGTATTAGACAAGAACTTTCAAAAGCCCTTTGGATGCAGATGTTCACAGGTAAAGGGACGGCTGGAAAATGGGAAGCCTTCAGAAATGAGATAATGAGAATCCAGAGAAAGTATATTCCTGTTAGGGTGAAAGGAAAGCCTGGTAGCTATAGGGAATGCTGGATGACTAAAGAAATTGAGTGTTTGGTTAAGAAAAAGAGGGAAGCATATGTAAGGTATAGACAGGATAGATGGAGTGGGATCATTAGAAGAGTATAAAGGCAGTAGGAGTATACTTAAGAGGGAAATCAGGAGGGCAAAAAGAGGACATGAAATAGCTTTGGCAAATGGAGTTAAGGAGAATCCAAAGGGTTTTACAAATACATTAAAAACAAAAGGATAACTAGGGAGACAATAGGGCTCCTCAAAGATCAGCAAGGCAGCCTTTGTGTGGAGCCGCAGAAAATGGGGGAGATACTAAACAAACTGTGGAAAAAAATATGGAAGATATAGAAAGTAGTGAAATAGATGGTGACACCTCACAAAATGTCCATATTACAGAGGAGGAAGTGCTGGATGTCTTGAAATGCATAAAGGTGAATAAATCCCCAGGATCTGATCAGGTGTATCCTAGAACTCTGTGGGAAGCTAGAGAAGTGATTGCAGGGTCTCTTGCTGAGATATTTGTATCATCAATAGTCACAGGTGAGGTGCTGGAAGACTGGAGGTTGGCTAACATGGTGCCACTGTTTAAGAAGGGTGGTAAGGACAAGCCAGGGAACTATAGACAGGTGAACCTGACCTCGGTGTTGTTGGAGGGAATCCTGAGGGACAGGATGTGCATGTATTTGGAAACGCAAGGACTGATTAGAGATAGTTAACATGGCTTTGTGCGTGGGAAATCATGTCTCACAAACTTGATTGAATTTTTTGAAGAAGTAACAAAGAGGATTGATGAGAGCAGAGTAGTAGATGTGATCTATTTAGACTTCGGTAAGGCATTTGACAAGGGTTCCCATGGGAGATTGGTTAGCAAGGTTAGATCTCATGGAATACAGGGAGAACTAGCCATTTGGATACAGAACTGGCTCAAAGGTAGAAGACAGAGGATGGTGGTGGAGAGTTGTTTGTCAGACTGGAGGCCTGTGACCAGTGAAGTGCCACAAGGATCGGTGCTGGGTCCTCTACTTTTTGTCATTTACATAAATGATTTGGAATCGAGCATAAGAGGTACACTTAGTAAGTTTGCAGATTACACTAAAATTGGAGGTGTTGTGGACAGCGAAGAAGGTTATCTCAGATTACAACAGGATCTTTATTAGATTGGCCAATGGGCCGAGAAGTGGCAGATGGAGTTTAATTCAGATAAATGCGAGGTGCTGCATTTTGGGAAAGCAAATCTTAGCAGGACTTATACACTTAATGGTAAGGTCTTAGGGAGTGTTGCTGAACAAAGAGACCTTGGAGTGCAGGTTCATAGCTCCTTGAAAGCGGAGATGCAGGTAGATAGGATAGTGAAGAAGGCGTTTGGTATGCTTTCTTTTATTGGTCAGAGTATTGAGTACAGGAGTTGGGAGGTCATGTTGCGGCTGTACAGGACATTGGTTAGGCCACTGTTGGAATATTGCATGCAATTCTGGTCTCCTTCCTATCAGAAAGATGTTGTGAAACTTGAAAGGGTTCAGAAAAGATTGACAAGGATGTTGCCAAGGTTGGAGGATTTGACCAATAGGGAGAGGCTGAACAGGCTGGGGCTGTTTTCCCTGGAGTGTCGGGGGCTGAGGGGTAACGTTATAGAGGTTTACAAAATTATGAGGGGCATGGATAGAATAAATAGACAAAGTCTTTGCCCTGGGGCAGGGAGTCCAGAACTAGAGGGCATAGGTTTAGGATGAGAGGGGAAAGATATAAAAGAGACCTAAGAGGCAACTTTTTCATGCAGAGGGTGGTACGTGTATGGAATGAGCTGCCAGAGGATGTGGTGGAGGCTGGTACAATTGCAACATATAAGAGGCATTTGGATGGGTATATGAATAGGAAGGGCTTGGAGGGATATGGGCTGGGTGCTGACAGGTGGGACTAGATTGGGTTGGGATATCTGGTCTGCATGGATGGGTTGGACTGAAGGGTCTGTTTCCATGCTGTACATCTCTATGACTCTATGACTCTATCTGATTGCAGAATAGGAAGGCACAGGGAACTGCAAAAGACAGGGATGAGGGGAGTATTGCCAGTCACCATAACCCAGCTTCAATGGGGTTTGCAGGGGAGGAAACAGATGGGAAACAATGGATCATTTTATTGGGTATGGTAATGTGTCATGACCAGTAATGAGAAGAAATAATAACTGTCAAATAAAATGATTGAATGGAAACACGGAAATCCCGAACACCGAGGAGATCAATCGATATAGCAACACAAAAATGAAACATGAAAGGATAGGCACATGGGAGGTAATCATCACTAACAGGCAGAGCCCATACATCGCAGCTTGAACTGCGTCAAATGCCGTCTTTGACCTAGACCTCAACTGCTCAACAAGGATGAAAAATGTCTGTCTGCACCCCTGACAGTAGATGGAATAAGTTTGTTTTGCTTTGTCTGCAGGAGCAGGATAGAACATTTTTTGTAATGTGAGACCTTTAAGGGGCCATTGCATTAATCAGGCATCCTTAGTATAAGTGACACATCTGTCATCAAATTAGTCTGCGTGTGCAGCTCAATCAATGACCAACAAATGCATGTTCCAAATCTTGGCCGAAAGCAATCATTACCATTCCATTGGTCATGACAGTTGGAGGTTGTAAGCTCCTCAGAGACAGAAGTGATCACAGGGCAACTTAAAAATATATCTTATTGTCACTAATTCTCAAACACTTTCCAAAGGTCTCATTTCTGCCTTGAAGTTGCTATCCCCTCACACTGAATGATAAGTATGTGAGGATGTGGCTCTTATGTTTCATGTTGTTTTTCCTCAGAATGCAGGAAAGGAGCAATGATGAAGTAGACTTGGAACAGTTACAATTTCCAAATGTTGTTGTCCACATGGCCTATGCTGCATATATCTGCATAAGGTGAAATAAGTCAGGAGTCCATGTGGAAGCATTATAATCTGGGAAGCCTCCATGCTGTGGTGCTCCATGTTATAATACATCACGACCTTTGTTCAACCCTCATATGGCATGATTGCTCAGAAGTCACATCACTGACAAGCTGTTCTATTTGTAATCTTTGCCATATAGGATCAGGAAAAAGTGAGGACTGCAAATGCTAGAGATCAGAGACAAAGAGTGTGATGCTGAAAACACTGGTCAGGAGGCATCCGAGGAGCAGGTGAATTGACGTTTTGGGCATAAGCCCTTCATCAGGAATGAGGCTTGTGGGCCATGGCGGCTGAGAGATAAATGGGGGGTGGGGGTTATGGGGCTGGGGGAGAAGATATTTGGGAATGTGGTAGACAGATGAAGGTGGGGTGAAAGTGATAGGTCAGAGAGCAGGGTGGAGCAGATAGGTGGAAAGGAAGATGGACAGGTAGGACCATTCAAGAGGGCAGTGGCGGATTGGAGGGTTGGGACTGAGATAAGATGGGGGGGAGGGGAATTTAGGAAACTGGTGAAATCCACATTGAGCTTGTATG
>NC_057711.1:108039808-108150432 GCF_004010195.1 Chiloscyllium plagiosum | reverse complement strand
CTGTGAAGTTGATGATCTGTTCAACCTCCTCGTGGGAGCATGAGGTAGCGCCAGTACAGTCATTGATGTAGTGGAGAAAAAGATGGGGAATGGTGCGGGTGTAGCTGCGGAAGATGGACTATTCCACGTACCCTACAAAGAGGCAGGCATAGCTGGGGCCCATGCGGGTGCCCATGGCTATGCCTTTGGTCTGGGGGAAGTGGGAAGATTGGAAGGAGAGGTTGTTGAGGGTGAGGACCAATTCAGCCAGTTCAATGAGAGAGTCAGTGGAAGGGTATTGGTTGGGTCGGCGTGAGAGAATGAAATGGAGGGCTTGGGGTCTTTCATCATGGCGGATGGATGTGTAAGGCACTGGATATCCATGATGAAGATAAGACATTGGGCACTGGGAACCGAAAGTCATGGATGAGGTGGAGGGCTTGAGTGGTGTGAGGAGTTCCTGGACTCAGGGGGACAGGACTGTGTCAGGGTATGCAGAGATAAGTTCGGTGGGGCAGGAGCAGGCTGAGACAATGGGTCGACCGGGCAGTCAGGTTTGTGGATTTTGGGTAGGAGAATCAGGCGGTGCGGGGTTCCTGAACTATGAGGTTGGAAGCTGTGGATGGGAGCTCCCCAGAGGTGGTGAGGTTGTGGATGGTCTGGAAGATGATGGTTTGGTGATGAGAGGTGAGGTCGTGTTTGAGGGCAGAGTAGGAAGAGGTGTCCATGAGTTGGTGCCTGGCTTCAGCAGTATAGATGTTGGTATGCCAAACTACCACAACACTCCTCTTCTTTGCTAGTTTGATGATGATGTTGGGGTTGGAGTGGAGGGAGTGGAGGACTGTGCGATGGATCAATACATCCATCCTTAAGGATCTAACAATAGCAGGTGCTATCATTGTTGTACCAGCCATGTACAAACATCGCAAAGGAAGACAGTAGTCACAAAGGTGTCAGAAAGATCAGGAACAACAGCACATAGACTCCACAGAGAGAGACCATAGCACAAGGTCCCCTTGGAATGCAGAAGAAAATGTGGAGAGGTAGAATCTGCCATCATCATTGTCATATCCTCCAGATGACTGAAGGTCAGCAAAGGCACAGACTGGTGATGTCCCAGGACACCGCAGCAGAACTGCGTCTTCTCCTGCAGCAGGGCTTTCACTCTGAAGGGGTCACTGGCCATCCCATTCCTACAGCCTTCAAGGTAACAGCAGCATTTAATTTCTATGTGACTGATTTGTCACATAGGATCCACGGAAGACCAGTGTGAGATCTTACAATCCTCAAACCTCAGAAGTATCAAGGATGTTACAATTGCAATTTGTGCAAAATCACACCATTCTATCTCTTTTTTCCATGACAAGGTCAGTGCTACAGCATGGTCAATGGTCAATACAGCATGAAATTCTCCAATATTGCTGACTTCTCCAAGGTGGTGGCTGCTATAGACTATACACACGTCATCTTGAGAGCATCATCTTATAACGCACTGAATTAATTAAAAAGATTGTTCCATTTTAACAATGTCCAACCCCTTTATGGAACCTACTGACTGCAGCAGAACACAAATACAGTACAGCCCCTTCTTCCATCAGGACCATCATAGAACAAATGACAGACTCCACAGGATGAGTTTCAGTTGCTTGGATCGCCATAGCAGGGCCCTGCAGAACACTCCAAATAGAATGTGTGCATAATTCTGGCACACAAACTTCTGCACAACTGAAGCAGGCAAAGAGACAATTATATAGAGGCTGAGGTGCTGGGTGAATGACAGCACTCTTCCAATGAAAATGAGGACATTGATTAGGGCACCAACACTTTGAACAGGAGCCATGCATTGTAAGGCCCAGGAATCCACAGAGAAAGTAATTGCGATGCATTTTCAAGATGTATGAAACACATAAAAACAGAAATTGCTGAGGAACCTCAGCAGATCTGGCAACCTCTGTGCAGAAACAGCAGAGTGAACATTTCTTCTTCCCACCTAACTTGTAACATCTGGAAACTTGGATTACTATGTTTTCTAATAAAGCTTACTAATCTTTATAGTTGAGTCCACATTTCAGGCTGTAAGAGTAGGATTGTGAAATGAGCCCATGGATAGAATATTCTGAGTCTTGTGATGCAAGGCTTAATGATAGTAGAGGTAGGTGGGATGAGAGGGATTAATTTGGAGTCGGGAGCTGGGAAAATAGCAGGGAGCTGCATTAGCATAGCTTCCTGATACACTTACATCCACCAGAATTTTCCCATCAGTGAATAGAGACCTGAATTGTTTACCTCCAGCTCTGAAGTGGGCTGGATTATTAATGACAAATACAGGAGCAACTATTTACGAGTCTTTCTCTGGGAAGATTGCACCATTAGATGTCCTCCTGGTAGGTGTAAACTTGGGAGCCTCAAGATCAAGATTGTAAATCCAATGAAAAATTCATTGCATTACTGTATAAGACCCAGGGAACCAATGAACCAGGTTTCTCTAAATTGTATACAGTTATCTGAATATTCATGTTGTCCTCTTCTTCAATTATGGTAAATGTCTATAGCTTAACAGTATAAGTGTCAGATTTTTGTAAAGTGCACTTATATATTCATTTCTATTCAAGATTTAGTGCAGCATTGAGACATAGCTCCTGTTCCTTACAAGTGCATCACTGTCTGACAGTTTCAGACTACAGGTAAGTATTGAGTGGATGATCATTCAGCTCATCCTAGACATCCTTCCCACAAGACTGTAAAATATAATGACTCCAGGCGTTTTGCTTCAAAGTAAAGCTTTCATTGATTAATCGCTCATACAGAATGCTACTGGCTTTATTAGGCAACTACTTTTCAGAACTGAGCTGAGGAAGAGCAGTGGGCAGCTCTGATAGCTGAACCATTGACCCTGTGTTGTGTGCACTTTGGGGGATGTGATAAATTTCTTTATGATGGTTAAAAAGGGGCATGCTATATAAATGACATGGAATTTGTCATATTTGTTTGAAGCATGAAACACTTTATGAACAGTGTAACTATTGGCGTTACATAAAACCCCTCAGCACAATGTTTGAAGTTTGCCTCCACCCTTGTCCATTGTTAGAACATTGATTAATACTTGCACTAATTTCCCATCTGATCCATTTAAACAAAAATATATTAATTGATCTATTCAAATTGTGCACAATAGGATTAAGTATAAGATCCCCTCATGGTGTCTCAAGGTTCTGGCCCCGATACCAATGACATACAACAACCTGGCCATGATTCCACTTAATTTAATACACCTTGATTAAAATACTGAGCAATAATGCTCATGGCACTTTTTGGTTAGAAATCCTGTGGATCAGTGTTGGTTTCAGGTGGTCAATGTTGACACACCATCTGGAGCAGGTGACCAATCTTTCCCAAACTGTCTGTAGCAGTGAGTTGTGAACCAAGTCTTTTCTTTATACCTATTCCCTACTGTGTTGGTGCCCAACAACGTAATGCCTGGTATCAGTCCACCTAATTGATTTAAGCCATCACCAGATGAATTTTCTCTGGATCCCTTCTTCAAGACCATGCTTGAATAAATACAGAAATCTATCTAAGATGTTGTCTCCAAATTTCCTTTCTCCTTCAATGTCAGAGTCAAGAAGACTTATTTAAAGGAACAATCAGCCGGCAATATTCTCACAACTCCAGCATATTCGTTAAAAGTTACTTTGCAGACTTAGTCAAAAATCTGTGCCTTGATTAATATTTTCCCATTTTGCTTTGATTCTCATGTCCTTTATGCGGTTCTTCAGTCAAGGCACTAATTTCTTCTTCCAGGCCCATTCCACCACAATGAAATAAATCTAGTACACAGAACCTCATCTCAACTAGTTTGCATTCTTTAAAGGGGAAGAAATAAAAATATGGGTGCATGATTTCAAGTGGTTAATACAAGCGTAAACAGTACCTTCACCAATGGACTGGGGAGTGGGGGGTGGGGGTGGAGCATGGTAGTGGTGGGTATATGTGTTTGTCATAATTTCCATCATTTATACAATTAAATTTCTGTAGCTGACATTCAGTGATATCGTTTCCAGTTCTTTCATGGACCCAGCTTTTTAAAATTCATCTAGGAATCCTTTCTCAGTACTCACACTGACTAACTTACACCACTTCAACAAAGTGTGTCATTGTAATTCTCTGTGTTAACCGCATTAGGCAAGGATAATTGGTTTGAATCAGTATGGAGACCAGCCATGATCTTATTGAATGATGACCAGACTCAAGGCAATGTGTGGCCTCCTCTTGTACATAGTATGAAAAGGAAATGGTTCTATCTGATCCTTCAGTGTGACAGGAACTAATTTTCAAAGACGTGGATTGTGGCAGAATGCAATAGACATCAACCTCGTACATTCAACAGTACATCTGTAAATACAAAATCTTAACTTTGAATGCATTTCTTGTGATTTATTTTTACCTTGTAATTCCTAAGTCTACTTTTATAATAGAAACCATACTTGAACTTTTCAAACTGCAACATACACCCTCTCTGAAAGGAGGTCTTATAGTGCCACCAATGGCAAATAACATAATTACATACATAGACGTGAAATTTGAAAGTAAAATGGAAAAATATAGGCAGACGAATGGTTGTAAAATAGGCAGTGAAACAAGGTTACATACTATATTTAATTATTCATGCTTTCCAATGTTATTTAAAGGGCAAAATCCATTATGTGCATTAAATATTACATTTGATTTGTAGATTACATGCTTCATGTTTTGGCTTTTTGGTAATGTTCCATTTATTTTTCAGTTAAGCTCAAACTAGACCTCAAGGTGCTTGTTCAAACAGTAATTGTTAACAATACATACATGATAATATTTACATTTCTGTCTAGAGCTGCTCTAGTTCCAACCCTCTAGCAGAGTCCATATCAACGCTACTGAGGTCACAATTACATCATGGCGTATTTCTGAGGCCCATGTGTATTAAACCCTATGTCCACATTGAGGAGCATCACTTTGAATAGATTTCATCATGGAGTGAAATGGGAATTAGATGAGAGCAATTTTCTTAAGGTGGGACTTTGGTTCAAGCAGGAGTTAATGATGAATTTAGGCAAATATTTCATGACCTACTGAGATATGCATTCCTTCATAATTGAGTATTGACACTTATATAGTGGAGTATGAATTGGTCGTTATTCCTTAACTGGGTATCAATTAATCTGCTTGACCCTTAATTGGCATTTTGTGTTAAATTCTAATGTCCACAATTTAGAAAGAATGTGAAAGCAAAAGGAAAGGTGCCAAAAAGATTTATGAGAATTGAGTTCAGAGTTTGAGGGGTGTTGGTTACATGAAGTGTCCTTCCAAGAGAAGAGAATGGTGAGAGAAGATTTGTTAGAGATCTTACAAATCATGAGGGAATTGAAAAGAGTAGATAAGGAGAAACTGGATACATTGGCAGAAAAATCAAGATCGGATCTAGAGTAAAAGCTGATAGGGGCTCCTCTCGAGAACAGACCAGGTTTCTTCACATGCTGGGATTCTTCTTAACTCATTACATGTGCAGGCACAGTTAAAAAATCAGATTTTGTGGGCAAGAAGTTCTAAAACCTTCCAGGACCTTTGTGTCAGATTTAAAAGGCACCTGGACAGCACTTCACTTTTTTGTATCCCAGGAGCATTTTCAACCTCTCTCATCACCCTACCCACCCCAGAGATGTCAGAGATCTGGCAAAAAGTGGTGTTATACTTCAGTAATGCTTCCTGATAAGTTCTCCTGAAAACTGTGCATGAGAGAAGAGAAGTCCTTTTACCCTAGGCATGGCTACAGTAGGCCATCCCGATTGACAAAGGCAGGCCAGATAGAAGACGCAGAGCAATGTCCATAGGCAGTTGAAGAGAACCTGACCCCAGTGCCACAACAGCATAAATAATTGGTTGTGCTTATCCAGGATGTGTACTAGTGTCCAATCATTGCATCATTGTCCTATGATTATGAATTATCATTGTAAGGTTGCCATGCACAGGACAGTCAGAAAGGAGTTAGGGTGCTAGGAATCGCGATCAAGTGGCTTATCTGCAATTAAAATCTGTCACTCCATTGCAGCTACCAGTGTAGCATGTTTGGCACACTGTGTTACTGACTCTCACACATCTGCCAGAGTTCACACTTAAAAGCTTAAAATGAGCTACAACGCTCAGCTGATTGACCTTTCATTACAATGAGGAGAACATACAACTCAGATAACAAAGGCTTCCATATGACAACAACACAACCGCAGAGGATGGCCTTTTCAGTTGAGCTCATTTTTGAGTTCAGTCCCACTTTCTCGCCCCAGTTATGTTTGTTGGTGTCAGCCAGTGTGACTGTCTTTCTTGGCTTAATACTGCAAGTGTTTAACTGCAGCGATGCAACTTCCCATGAGCTGATCAACATGCAGAAGCTTCACCCCTAACACTGTAAGCATTTGCTCAAAGTTATAGAGTCATAGAGATGTACAGCATGGAAGCAGACCCTTCGGTTCAACCCGTCCATGCTGACCAGATATCCCAACCCAATCTAGTCCCACCAACCAGCGCCCGGCCCATATCCCTCCAAACCCTTCCTATTCATAAACCCATCCAAACGCCTTTTAAATGTTGCAATTGTATCAGCCTCCAACACTTCCTCTGGCAGCTCATTCCATACACATACCACCCTCTGTATGAAAACGTTGCCACTTAGGTCTCTTTTATATCTTTCCCCTCTCACCCTAAACCTATGCCCTCTAGTTCTGGACTGCCCCATCCCAGGGAAAAGACTTTGTCTATTAATCCTATTCATGCCCCTCATAATTTTGTAAACCTCTATAAAGTCACCCCTCAGCCACCAACGCTTCAGGGAAAACAGCCCCAGCCTGTTCAGCCTCTCCCTGTAGCTCAAATCCTGCAACCCTGGCAACATCCTTGTAAATCTTTCAAGTTTCACAACATCTTTCCAATAGGAAGGAGACCAGAATTGCACGCAATATTCCAACAGTGGCCTAACCAATGCCCCGTACAAGTGCAACATGACCTCCCAACTCCTGTACTCAATACTCTGACCAATAAAGGAAACCATATCAAACACCTTCTGCACTATCCTATCGACCTGCAATTCCACTTTCAAGGAGCTATGAATCTGCACTCCAAGGTCTCTGTTTTCAGCAACACTCCCCAGGACCTTACCATTAAGTGTATAAGTCTTGCTAAGATTTGCTTTCCCAAAATTCAGCACCTTGCATTTATCTGAATTAAACTCTATCTGCCACTTTTCAGCCCATTAGCCCATCTGTTCAAGATCCTGTTGTAATCTGATGTAACCTTCTTTACTGTCACCAATTTTGGTGTCATCTGCAAACTTACTAAATCTGAATCTTATGCTCACATCCAAATCATTTACATAAATGACGAAAAGTAGTGGACCCAGCATCGATCCTTGTGGCATTCCAATGGTCGGAGGCCTCCAGTCTGAAAAACAACCCTCCATCACCACACTCTTTCTTCTACCTTTGAGCCAGTTCTGTATCCAAATGGTGAGTTCTCCCTGTATCCATGAGATCTAACCTTGCTAATCAGTCTTCCATGAGGAACCTTGTCAAATGCCTTACTGAAGTCCAAATAGATCATGTCTACCATTCTGCCCTCATCAATTCTCTTTGTTACTTCTTCAAAAAACTCAATAAAGTTTGTGAATCGTGATTTCCCACGCACACAGCCATGTTGACTATCCCGAATCAGTCCTTGCCTTTCCAAATACATGTACATCCTGTCCCTCAGGATTCCCTCCAACAACTTGCCCACCACCGAGGTCAGGCTCACTGGTCTATAGTTCCCTGGCTTGTCTTTACCACCCTTCTTAAACAGCGGCAACACGTTAGCCAATCTCTAGTCTTCCGGCACCTCCCCTGTGACTATCGATGATACAAATATCTCAGCAAGAGGCCCAGCAATCACTTCGCTAGCTTCCCACAGAGTTCTCGGGTACACTTTAGATTAGATTACTTACAGTGTGGAAACAGGCCCTTTGGCCCAACAAGTCCACACCGCCCCACCGAAGCGCAACCCACCCATGCCCCTACATTTACCCCTTACCTAACACTGCGGGCAATTTAGCATGGCCAATTCACCTGACCTGCACATCTTTGGACTGTGGGAGGAAACCGGAGCACCCGGAGGAAACCCACGCAGACACGGGGAGAACGTGCAAACTCCACACAGTCAGTCGCCTGAGGCGGGTATTGAACCCGGGTCTCTGGCGCTGTGAAGCAGCAGTGCTAACCACTGTGCCACCGTGCCGCCCATAGTATTTGGCAAGAACAGGTCCTGGGGATTTGATCAGGTCCTGGGGATTTATCCAGTTTTATGTGTTTCCTCCTCTGTAATATGGACATTTTTTAAGATGTCACCATCTATTTCCCTACAATCTATATCTTCCATGTCCTTTTCCACAGTAAATACTGATGTAAAATACTCATTGAGTATCTCCCCCATTTTCTGCGGCTCCACACAAAGGCTGCCTTGCTGATCTTTGAGGGGACCTATTCTCTCCCTACTTAACCTTTTGTCCTTAATATATTTGTAAAAACCCTTTGGATTCTCCTTAATTCTACTTTCCAAAGCTTTCTCATGTCTCCTTTTTTCCCTCCTGATTTCCCTCTTAAGTATACTCCTACTGCCTTCATACTCTTCGAAGATTCACTCGATCTATCCTGTCCATACCTGACATATGCTTCCTTCTTTTTCTTAACCAAACACTCAATTTCTTTAGTCATCCAGCATTCCTTACCACCCACCAACTTTTCCTTTCGCCCTAACAGGAATATACTTTCTCTGGATTCTCGTTATCTCATTTTTGAAGGCGTCCCATTTTCCAGCCGTCCCTTTACCTGCGAACATCTGCCCCCAATTAGCTTTTGAAAGTTCTTGCCAAATACTATCAAAATTGGCCTTTCTCCAATTTAGAACTTCAACTTTAGATCTGGTCTATCCTTTTCCATCTATTTTAAATCTAATAGAATTATGGTCACTGGCCCCAAAGTGCTCCCTCACTGACACCTCAGTCACCTGCCCTGCCTTATTTCCCAAGATTAAGTCGTGTTTTGCACCTTCTCTTGTAGGTACATCCACATACTGAATCAGAAAGTTTCTTGTACACACTTAACAAATTCCTCTCCATTTAAACTCTTAACACTATGGCAGTTCCAGTCTATGTTTGGAAAGTTAAAATCCCCTACCATAACTACCCTATTATTCTTACAGATAGCTGAGATCTCCTTACAAGTTTGTTTCTCAATTTCCCGCTGACTATTAGGGGGTCTATAATACAATCCCAATAAGGTGATCATCCCTTTCTTATTTCTCAGTTCCACCCAAATAACCTCCCTGGATGTATTTCCAGGAATATCCTCCCTCAGTACAGTTGTAATGCTATCCCTTATCAAAAAAAACACTTCCCCTCCTCTCTTGCCTGCCTTTCTATCCTTCCTGTAGCATTTGTATCCTGGATCATTCAGCTGCCAGTCCTGTCCATCCCTGAACCATGTTTCTGTAATTGCTATGATATCCCAGTCCAATGTTCCTAGCCATGCCCTGAGTTCATTTGCCTTCCCTGTTTGGCCCCTTGCATTGAAATAAATTCAGTTTAATTTATCAGCCCTACTCGTTCTATGCTTTGTCCCTGCCTGCCCTGACTATTGGACAGATGATGAAGCCAAATAACCGAAGAAGGTTGTACTCACAGGATCTTGGAACAAGAATTCTATGCGACAGATAAATACCTCATATATATATATAGATATAAAAATAGGCAGATTAGTGAAATGGCTGGCATTAAAACCTGGAGGGATGTTGGGTGGTCAGCAGTTTAATGGGCAAATGCTTGAGGAAGCAGGAAGTGGGAATCATGGGCAACATGAGCTCAGAGAGGGCATGGAGGAAATAGGATAAAGATAAAAATGCAGGACTGGAGCAGGTGAATTCTTTTGGAAGGATTTTGGCCCTGCAGACAAGGGGAAGGAAGAAAGTGAGGCAGCTGCTTGGATGGCCTCAATTTTTGTGGAAAGGAATCTGTGCAATTGTTGGAAATGAAGAAATGGGGATTGGGATTTTCAGATGATTTTCAATAAACAAATAGAGTTGGAGTTTTCTTTGAATTCCAGGAGGATGCCAGAATTGTGAGTATTAATGGAAGATGGTACCAGAATCTGGGGTGCTTTTTGTAGTCTATCCAAATCTGACAGTGAATGTTTAAACCTGTTCTCTGTAACATCTATTCAAGTCTACTTTCCTTTGAGTTGAGAGTTATATTGATAAATGGCTGATGTTTGAACTGATTGGAAGCCAAATGTCCTGAATTTCATGATGGCCAAAAGCACAAGAGTTGTAATTTTGAAAGTTTGGCAATAAGTGAACTGTTCGGATGGCTTTTTTCATCCCTGTCCACATAGAGGTCAGGTTGGGGAGGAGTGGGAGTTGGTGCAGGAAGAATGTGGGAGGTGAGTGATTGGACCAAATAAAAAGTGTTGGCCTTATCTGTGGCCATTGCAATGTGTGGCTGCGTCATGAGAGATGGCAACATTCAGGGAGTGCTGGTGGATGTGGGTTGGGGAATTTAAATGGTCAAAAAGATGTAAAATGGATAAAAGTGCAATAACCTCAGGTCAGAGAGAATATAATGTGTTGAGATGGAAGCTGACCACACCATGCATGTCCGAAGCATGTTTAGTGAACAATGAATTTATTTTAGCTTATCTATTCTTTTTTAGTTACGAGTGAGTGCTCTAATGTAATAATAACCAATAGCAAACCTTTAGCCTAAAGCATAGTCTAAAGTTAGTCCCTTAAATTTCCATGACTAAAAAATACAAACTAAAAATTACTGTACAATCATTAGGTAAAATACAGAAACATAGATTAAAAGTAGATATGGATAAAAGTAGATAATGAGCTAAAAGTAAAATCAGACCTTTTTTATTGAAGGCCTATTACTTGTTTCTAGATTCTCTTTCTGACGATGAAGAGATTACACACATGCAGATAGAATTCAACAATGTCGAATCCCTTCTGTATTTAATAATAGGGGCCATGGAGTGAGGGTGGTGGGCAGAATTGTTTGTACAGGTAGAGCCAGCTTTTTTAAAGTGTGACATTTTCTTGTTCCTCAGAGGTTCTGCAGTTATGGCATTTGTAGACAGCCTGGACTCTTTTCACAGAACCATAGTTAAATTCCGAAAGCCTTTCTCTCTTGAGCTAAGAACAGTCTCTCCGACTTTGTTTCATAGACCTTGCTGTACTCCTTTAAAAGGAAGTACCATTCAGTCTTATGCAAAATGAACATAATATGGCTGCTATTATGGTTCCATAAAACAATGTCAATTATGCTGGAATTCCCTTTGCCAATTCTTCTAGTCCCCGTTCATATTTTAGCCTCAAAATCTTTAAATTTGCAGACCTTTAAAAAGGGTTCATTATGTTATCTCAGGGTTACTTGAATTATAAATGGCTCCCTTTATGTTGGATGTTGAGACAATATACAGCCGCTTGCCTTTTTTGGCTGTGGGAAATCAACACGTGACTCCTTGCAACCATTTTTAGGTACAGTGTCTATTTTCAGAAAGTCTGATTAGCCTTATTATGTAATATATACAATTGTAACTACACAGTCAAAACACTGGTGCTGTGTTTTATATTCCTGTCCCAATTTAACTTTTCACAACCTTTTGAGGATTACCCCTACCCTTCTTTTCTTCATTGATTTCACAATTTATATCATTCAGAATTTGCCTGGCTGAATGACCTGTTTCCGTTCAACTAACAATAACAGCTCATATTTAAGAATGTGCACATGTGCTTCACATAGACACAATCAGTTAAACATGTCTTGAGATGATCTTGTCATCAAGTGAGAATCAAATTCACAGAAATGCCCTCTTTTCAAAGAGGATGCAAATGTAAACTCCAAATGAAACAAAAAAAAGTATCAAATGGCAATGTTATTCTGGCTAGTAACAATGTGCTCAGTTGCTCTAGCCACAGAATGCATTCAGCCTACTGATGGATACTGTATGCATGGTCTGCCTGTCTGCTGTCAATTCTATAGCATATAAGTCACTATTAACTTGCTTTAATTGAATAGTTAACGTTTTTGGAACTCTATTGCCCTCTGCTGGATATTTCATTGAGAGATATTTGGATCAGGCTCACCTATTGTTTGTTGGAACACAGTCTTGGAACACATATTAAAATAGCTATGTGAGGGAGCCACAAGGAGGGTGAGGAACTGTTTGTTTCCTTGAAAGGTTGAGGAAATGCCTTCAGTGAATGCAATGACAAAAAAAAGTGAGCGAATGAATTTGTTGGACGAGTAAATTAAAATGGAAAGTTACAACAGGAGTTAAAAATTCTCCAATAGCTTCCAGTTTACATGTTTTTTCTTCCCAAAGCTTTGGATATTTTATGTGTTAATAATTGCAAAAAACATGGACTGAAAAGCAAATAACATTGAGATTTTACATCTAGAAAGGGAGTGCAGTTAATCTCACCACAATCTTGGCTGAAAAATGATAACATATCTTGCCATTAATATTGTGGAGGAGAAATCATTGAAGTATTGTGCACGGTCATCCTGTGCATAAAATGATACATTGGCTCTAAGTGACATTTGGACAATCTTATTAGTCCAACTGTGCTAGCTTTTAGAATCTAATCTGACTGGTGCTATCTTTAATCTCTGTCGGAATGGTGGCTGATTGCAGACTCAGTCAGCAAATTGACCATCATAGAAAACTGGAGAAAAATCAGAGTCTGAAAAGAAATAAAAAGGCTGTGACAGAGGGGATAGTGGGATAACAAAATGTTTCATGGTGCAAGACCACAATGAATGTTCATGAGAAAAGTAGTGAAGCAGAAAATCTGCAGAGGAAGGTAGGAATATCAGGATCCTGAATAACTGGCATTCAAAAGCTAAGAAAAGGTAAATAAAAAGGGGAAAATAAATAAAGGAAAAGAAAACCAAGTGGTGATAGAGGTTACAATCTAAGTTTATTGAACAAACTATTGAGTCCAAAAGACTGTGAAAGGCCTTATGTATCCCTTGTCTTTTATTTCGATGTTTGACATCACTGAATATAACAGCAGGAAAGATAAAACAACCACATGTAAACATCTGGAACAACAGTCAGTAGCTTCAACAATATAACTATTTTGCAGACTTCCTGCAATGATATATTTTGGAGAGATGTCTTTATCAACATAACAGTTCTGCAGACACATACAAAGATATAGGTTTCATTTGGAGGCTCACTATTGAGGTTAACCTAGTATGGCGCCAAAACATCTGAAAATGAACCTTCCAGCTCTGCGAGCAAACCTATATCCAGAACCTCAACCTGTGTTACAAATCTTCTCAAAACTCAATAAGTTTGAACAATTTAATGGTCTCTTAATTGCCTTGTAAAGGAAATTAGTCCCATCCATGTACTGGAGCTGTGGGATCAGAGACTGTCAGAATTAGATCGCTTCCTACACCTAGAGATACAAAAGGCAGACTCAGAGAATCAGACACATAGATACTCCAGTTATTGCTGATGAACAAACAGAGGATTTTTCGGCCCCATGAAGTTGTAATCTCTTTGATATGGGCAGTTGATGGCCCTCTGCCAATAGAATCTTCATAACACAACAAACTATGGTGTGTCACCATCTTGGGATCCTGAGTCTCAGATTTTGTGAGAATCATGGTAAATCGGCATAGAAGCATTATTTAAAAGGGTGTTTTGCAGGTAAATCCTCACATATTGAGATTTCATCTCATCAGTTTATGCCAATTCAACTAGCTAACAAAATCAAAATCAGTTATTAAAAAGCATACAAAACAAACTGCAAGACCCTATAACCTGTTTCAGGTCAATACAGCATTTGGAGCTTTGCAACAGTGACTGATGACTTCCCAGAACTTTTATAAAAATATCTTCAACAAACTGGGGTTAGATGTGGGCATTGCTAGCAAGGTCAGCCCTTATTGCCCATCCCCACTGGCCCTTGAGAAAGAACATGGTGGTAAGCCACTTTCTTGCACCACTGCCGACAATTTACTGGTTGACCAATGGTGTTGTTGGGATGGGAGTTCCAAGATTTCAGTCCTGGAGTGACGGTATGGTTTAAGTCAGAATGGCGTGTAGCTGTGAGGGGAAGCTACAGGTGGTGATGGTCCCCTGTATCTCATGCCATCTAGATGGGGAAAGTGGTGTTGAGGGAGGCTTGACCCATTGTTGCATCATCTATTGTAGACACTATACCCCTGTGTGAGAGTAGTGGCACATGTTGGACGTTAATATGCGTCTTTGAGGAGCATGCGTGGTTAGTGCCCATGCAGCATGTCCTGGGGTGTTGGTACCCAGTGTCCTTTGGAGCAAGGGATGAGCTGAAATTGTCACAGACCTGCTCTGACTTCAAGAGTTCTTGATGTCTAGTTTTTTATGGCAGATGTTACAATAGAAAGCAACATTAATGAGAGGAGTTGTGGCGTTAATAGAGTCAGAATGCAATAAGGACTTTTAACCAGTAATTCACCACTGCTTCACATAAATCATGCCTCAATGCCCAGAATGTAATTAAAAGATACAGCGGGTAGTTAAAAGATACAACGAGTTTTTCCCCAACTTCAAGATAAGCCTCGTTGGACTTTTCACATGATTCTGCTACATTTCTCACCATAGTCCATGTTGTTTAGACCTCTATAAAATTCCATCCAAAGAGTCTATTTGCTTTCTAATTGACATGCATAGATGTTGTGCTTGGGGCTGCACATTTCTGGTGACTAGTTGTGGGAATATGTTGACTAGGTGTTTGGAGGCAAGAGATCATTTCTGGAATATCCAGAAACATTTTTAACTTGAATTGACAACCTCAGCCCAAGATAAGTATAGTGTACTGCCATTGCTGTCTGAACTTCTGAATTCACAAATCTCCCTTGTGGATAGTCAGTTATTCACCATGTTAAATTTTATTTAATTGTAGAGCAGTTCACTTCTTAAAAAGAAGTAAAATTATGTAAATGGAATAGACAATGGAAACTTTGTGGGTGCAGGAATGTCTACTATTCACAACATCATACAACAGCTCATTTGTTCCTTGTCAATGAGCTGTTGTTTTCATGCATGTATCATTTCTTTGATTGTGTTTGGTGCCAGTTAAGATGTCATTGCTGGATAATGGTATTTCAGCCAGTGCCCAGAGTTAAACACACTGCAGCTATGAGTGCATACAGTGCCTGCTTCAACACTAGCGAGGCACTTCATGATCCAACAATTTGCAAGATAAGGAAATCTCTCATAACCTCTCTCCTTGCTCTCTAGAGAAGTTGTGATGTATGCTTGCCATCAGATTAGCTTTATTATCTGGTGTCACCATCCTTTTCTTAACCCTTTTTACATATGAAGTTACAATATGTATAACATGGTATTGAAAGAGCCAACATATGTTTGTTACAGCTCACTAATATTTTATTCAGAGATACTTCACTGTTTGGGAAAACATTAGGCTATTCAGTTTCAATGAATGCCATGCTTCCAGCTGAGCAGCATGCTCTAAGCAACCCTGTTAAGATGGAGTCTGAGATTTTCATATCCTCACGTTACATTCTATGATTCAATGATGATATCATGAACATGCCTCTTAAATGTGCACTGATATATTAACTGAGAGACATAACACATGAATGCCAGAAAATATCACCCCTAAACTGCTTTAAATGGTTGTGTACGTGCAAGTGTTACCGTAGACTCATAGAGATTTACAGCATGGAAACAGACCCTTCGGTCCAACTCATCCATGCTGACCAAATATTCTAAATGAATCTAGTCCCATTTGCTAGCATTTGGCCCATATTCCTCTAAACCTTTCCTATTCATGTATCCATCATGATGCCTTTTAAATAATGCAATTGTACTAGCCTCCACTACTTCCTCTGGCAGCTCATTCCATACACGTGCCACACTCTGTGTGAGAACATTGCCCCTTAGGTCCCTTTTAAATCTTTCCCCTCTCACCGTAAACCTATTGTGATGAAGCTGCTTCTTTAACAAGGTTAAGTCGTCCTTGTTTTTTTTCAGAGAGGTCATAAAAGACTCAGACTCTGAAAGATCTAAGTTGAAGGGTTTTAGGGCCAGTTTGCCCTCTAGTTCTGGATACTCCCATCCCAGGGAAAAGACTTTATCTATTTATCTTATCCATGCCCCTCATGATTTTATAAACTCTCTAAGGTCATCCCTTCAGAGAAAACAGCCCCAGCCTATTCAACCTCTTCCTACAGCTCAAACCCTCCAATCTTGGCAACATCCTGATTACACAAACAAATGAAACACAGTTTATAGGGTTAACAATTCAAATGTTAATGGAATATTTTGGAAGTTTGGGAACTTGTCCTGATCTGGTGATCATATGTCTCTCTGGAGAAGTATGTCTTTTATTCTCCTCGAAATTTGGAGGAGAATGACCTATGTTATGAAATCCATAGGCAATTGTTAATGAGCAAGGCCATTCACATTTGTCTTCTGAACATATTGTTGTGCTGGGGATAGTCACCACTGTGGTAGTTTTTTTAAAACAAAGTTATCTGTATGCTCCCACTGGTCACCTAATGTCTTTGCGCAACTTATATTGCTCCTCAGGCCCAACTGCTGCATCAATCATCACAGCTCCTATTAAATCCTTGATTACAATCATCAGCTTTTATTTTCATATCTTTATTCATTATTTCATTCAGATGAAGTCTTTTTCAATATTTGGAGTGTAGTAACATCTTAGATGTGATAATTAATACCCAACATTTCAATTTATTTCAAGGATCCCTTATGAATGGTGCTTAAGCACAAATGTCTTCATTATCTAATCAAATAAACTTGACAAATTCCACAGTTCTCCCTTTACCTGTATCACTTTTTTTTCATGGTTTTAAAACCAGTTTCTTCATAGAGTATGTGTCAGTGCCTCATCATTTAAACTTGCTCTTCAGAGCAAACAATTGAAAATTGAGAGCATCTGCACCCTCCCCACTTGATCCTAATGTTTGGGTGGTGGTCAAATCATCCAATCGCATTCTCTTAACATTTCTTGATCAAGGATACACAAGTCTCTAAGAGAAAGCTGTGAATTAATTTGCTCTATCTACACAAGCTTCCTTTGAAATATTCCATTTAGCTATTCGAAGGTGGTTTATTCACGTTCAAGTTCATTTTCCTGTCACTATCTTGCTAAATTATTCTCACAATATTCTAAAAGGAAATCAAACATTTCTACTTAATCACAAACACTAACCATCTTAGAACATAGAACATAGAAAAATACAGCGCAGTACAGGCCCTTTGGCTCTCGATGTTGCGCCGATCCAAGCCCACCTAACCTACACTAGCCCACTATCCTCCATATGCCTATCCAATGCCCGTTTAAATGCCCATAAAGAGGGAGAGTCCACCACTGCTACTGGCAGGGCATTCCATGAACTCATGACTCGCTGAGTAAAGAATCTACCCCTAACATCCGTCCTATACCTACCACCCCTTAATTTAAAGCTATGCCCCCTCGTAATAGCTGACTCCATACGTGGAAAAAGGTTCTCATGGTCAACCCTATCTAAACCCCTAATCATCTTGTACACCTCTATCAAGTCACCCCTTCTTTGTTAACTTTTTTTTTGCAATTGGGTATCTCAGGTTTCCTAAAGTAAAAGTAAATAGCTAAATTTCTTTGCACATTTCACTTCTCAAAATATTCTAGATGCACATAATATGTTCCCTATTGAACTTGTCACCTTTCTCAGACTACTGATGTGTATATTCATTCTTGCGGCTAACATATACTGGTTAAAGAACTATAACTAATGCAACACCTTTAGCTCAACCTCCTTTTGTCAATTCTTATTGGGGTGCAGTGATTTAACAAAGTTCTACACAAATGGTCCTACAATAATTAAATAATCCCACTGATCTGTTCATAGATCTTGACAGTTTTAATGTGTCTTTAGACTGCAGGAAATTTCCCTTTTACTTGGGCTGACTTTTAAATTCAGTTGCTCAAGGATATACAGTAAAGCCCTATGTATTGCTTAATGGCTTCGAAGGCAATCAAAAGATTATTCATATATTAGATCACTGCACTGCTTCAATGACTTCATACGATTTTTCCAGCTGTGCTTGAAATAGTAAATTGTATAAAATGAGTTATCAATCCTATTTTCAGAAATGGTTATCAATTAACCCTATCTATTAACCCTATCTATACCCCTCATGATTTTACGTCACCTCTTAACCTCTTGTGAAAAACATCCTTGACTACCCTGCTGTTGTTTATAACTCAAACCTTGCATAGCCAGCAACATTTTGATAAATTAAAATCAAAGAAACCTTCTGATAATTTTTAAACTGACTTTTTAAATTTTCATAGGCCATTCTTGGATTTTCCAATTTGTTTCCTTTTGTTTCAAAACCCTTTCAGTATTTCCAAGATAACCTTCACAATAGAAGCATATATCTTGTACCTTTACATTTTCCATATTTTCTTTTAGATGTTTTTCAAAATGGAGTTCAATTAAATGTTTACCAAACTAGTTAATCCATGTTTTGAGAACAAACCAACAACAGCACTTTTATATATTTAGAATATTTCTTATCCCAAATTTGAAATTCAAATTAATTGTCTTCCAAAATGAAATTATCTCTTTGAGATAATGACTTGAGCTTGTACAACATAAAAACTTATTTTCCAGTTAAAATTGAAAAATATAGTTCATACTATTTCCAGAAATTTGAACAGATGTTTTGTGAACAATATCCTAATTTTTGTTGACTTCTTTCTAACTATAGGGTATGTTACCACCTTCTTGTACTATGGTGCAGTGGGCAGTTAATATTCATTATAAGGAGGGTGAATGTCTTCTCTCCATTTTTTCAACTATTGCTACCTTATCCTCACTGACACCAGCTACAGCCACTAACTTGCAATCTCATGATATATTAACTCTCTTCTGCATTATGGAAAGCTAAAATAATGATAATTTTATTCTCTTTTGCTTTTAGTTGCATCCCATTTCCTGGAACTACTAGTGTTACTAGTTATTATACAAGGACCATAGGGTTAATGACTCCAAATGTAGGGTGATTGTGGGTGGTATTTTATCATATTGGGTGGCTCCCCCACTCTGTGCTCAATATATTTGCTACAAGCTGTAGCCATCTGCCATTCCCTTCCCAAGCATTTATCTAACTAGTTGTAAATATTGATTAGTGACTATATTATTCAATTCTGCTCTCAGTCCCTGTGTTAACCCATCAACCAGCTTTTCTGCTCAGCATTTTCATAACTAATTTTGCTTGTCATTCTGTTATGAATATCATGATGGAGCTCCCTGCTCAATTTTCAAAGTCATAATCTTTTCCTTTTTCTTTCCACCAAGCATTCTCCAGCCTGGCCATATGCAGTCAATTCTCAAATCTTCACAGCTCTTATAGCTTGTATAAGAAATATTCCCTTGCCTGTGCCTGCATAGCTTTCCAGAACTTTCCCCAGCCCCAGTACAGTTATTCCAGTGTGGATATGGACTACTCTGTCCCTCGCCTCACAACGGTTAGTCCTATGCTAGTCTGAGCCAGTCCCAGTGCAGTTTGTCCCAAGCAGATTTGGCTTCTTTCATTCCCTTAGCCCCAGTTTGGATTGTCCAGTCCGTATTTTGCGTAGCCCTCATGGGCTTCCCTTGGCACATCCTATCCCAAGTACTCCTTCAGATTCTTATAATACTCAACCAGATTGTTGCCAGCCTTACTGCAATAATTACTGGTGTAAATAAAATATGCTCACCTTCTTTCTAGAGTCTTTCTGATGATCCAGTACAAAACCCTACATATGATGTGAATTGCTGTAGTAGATTATTTTACAAAATATTTTCAGGAACCTCAAGGTACAATTCGATGATTGCTTATTGAGCCAAGTTTGGGAGAGTTCACTCCAGAAAGGATTCCAAGGTATTACTTTAACTCAATGAGGCTTTATCAGAAAGCTGAGTCTAGATTAGAGTAGTGCTGGAAAAGCACAGCAGGTCAGGCAGCATCCAAGGACCAGGAAAATCGACGTTTCGGGAAGCTCTCCACTCTGCAGGCACTCTGCCTCTATTCCTGATAAAGGGCTTTTGCCCGAAACGTCGATTTTCCTGCTACTCGGATGCTGCCTGACCTGCTGTGCTTTTCCAGCACCACTCTAATCCAGCATCTGCAGTCCTTGTTTTTACCTTTATCAGAAAGTTGTATATTATGAGACATGAAGGCAGCACATCACTCGAATTACAAAAAAGTCTATTTTTGACAAATATCTTTTTTCACATATTCCAAATCCGGCAAGGCACCTGTTACCTTAGTCTCACCATTCCCTATCTTCCCGGGTGCTATCCCACCTCTTCTCTGAAGCCTGTGCTTCGTTCCTATCCTTGACGAAATCTCATTGCTTTGTCTTTCTGGGCATGGCATGCGGTCATCCTGTCACTCCATTCCCAAATAAGGTCTTAGGGGTAATGTTGGATTAACACATGGCACTGTTACAGAAACTCTGCTGAGTGCACTTACGCAGTTCAACTAATTTTTCTTTGAACCAGATTACTTTATTGACTCAAATAAATGAGGATTAATCTTAAATGACTACTATGATTATTGTTTATGAAGTTAATTAACTCTCTACCTCATTCTATTCTAGGCTGAAGCTTCATGTGGATTTACAGGTAAACTCATGTCATTCCCAAAATTCCTCCAAACATAGCACATTGTCCATTGGTGTTACATGAAAATTTAGTAAGGCAGTGCAAAAATCTTAGTTTGTTGCTCGATACATGGCGATTACTAATTTGATAGTGTGCAGTATATGTTCAGCTAGATCATTTAAGCCTGGATAATGGGATTATGATGTGATATGGGTCATTCCTGACTTAGTACAAGTATCTTTAAATTGCTGCCAGTGAACTGTTGTCATGCACCATCAGTTCTGAAACAGTGAACTGACTGAAAACAGCAGTCATTGTGTCAAAGATGGTTACCCTCATTGTGCTGCAAAGTTGTCAAGCAATGAAACGTTTAGAGAAATAATCTTTCACAACAATGTAATGTAACCAATGCATTGTGAATAGGTCTGTTGCTAACTTTCACCCACTGAGTGCAAGCAATATCATTTGGATGGAAAGGTCCCTCCCCTGCTGAAATTGGTACTTTTGATATAATTTACAAGTTGTTGAATATCGTGATTTATCCTGGTTAATATGAAGATTAAAGTCTAGTTACTGATGTGTTTGACACCTATATAATCCTCGGTTTTGCCCGGGGCATGATATCCCAGAGGAGAAAGTGAGGTCTGCAGATGCTGGAGATCAAAGTTGAAACTTTATTGCTGGAACAGCACAGCAGGTCAGGCAGCATCCAGGGAACAGGAGATTCGACGTTTCGGGCACAGGCCCTTCTTCAGGAATGAGCAGAGAGTGTTCAGCAGGAGAAGATAAAAGGATTTTATATGATATCCCAGAGTAATGTTTTCAGTGTCAGGAATTGCTTGCCCTTGAAAATGCCTTGTTGTGATATATCAAATTTATCTCTGTATAGTAATGATGAAAGAATATTCTCAAGTATTTCTTTACGACCATCAGTCCATCCTTAATAACAGTCTTTGCATTTATGGAGTTGCTCATCTTTGGCAGTTACCGATTGTAACTGTTTACATTGGCTCAGGCCAAAGTATAACAGTTTAATCTTGTCAGAATCTTCAATTTCAACTAATTTCATTGCAACACATGTGGTCTCTTCCACCACAGTGAATGCACTTTAAATCTCATGAATTATGACCAAGCAACAATATGTGCCTACTCATTATTATGCCTGCTGGACAACTCATCTCTGTCAGATGGAAGATTTTGAGATATAAAATGTGAACCTGCCAATGCATAGAATTGTTGATCCATTATACATTGTGTGATGGTCTCTCTTAGATTGTAACCATGAAGTACCACTAGCTTAGGTTCCTTTTATGAGTTGGAACAGCCTCTCCCTATTAAGTCTGCTCATGATTTTGAAAACCTCTATAAAACTTCCTCCAAGCCTTCTTCTCTCCATGGAAAACAGTCCTTTCTTTAATTCATCCTTGTAACTAAAGTTTCTCATTCCTGAAACCATTCTTGTAAATTTCTTCTGTACTATCTGCAATGCATTCACATTTTTCCTATAATGTGGTGTCCACAACAATACACAGTTTCAGCTGAGGTCTACTAAATATTTTCAACAAATACAAGTTCACTTCCTTGCTCTTCTACTTTATGCCCCTGTATGCTTAATTAACAACCAACTATCCTGCCACTTTCAATGGCCTATGAACATATACGCTGCGATCTTTCTGCCCCCATACCTCTTTTAAAATTGTACCCCCTATTTTATATTGCCTTTCAATGTTCTTCCTCCCAAAGTGCATCACCTTACATTTCTCTGCATTGAACCTTATCTGCCATCTTTCCACACACTCCACCAACTTGTCAATATCCTTTTGGATTTTCATATTATCTTCCTTGCAGTTTACAAAGCTTCCAAGTTTCATGTCATCCATAAATTATGGAATTGTCTATTGCACATCAAAATCTGCATTATCAATATTTATCAAGTAAAACAGGTGTCTCAATACCATCCTCTGGCGAACTCTACTTTCAACTTCCTCTAGCTCAGAAAATATCTATTGACCACTACTTTGTTTCCAATTATTCAGCTAATTTTGCACATATGTTGCTACAGTCCCGTTTATACCCTGACCTATAATTTTCCCCACAAGTCGATTGAGTGGCATTCTATCAAATGCCTTCTGGAAATCCATGTACATTACATCAACAACAGATCTCCCATTGACCTTTTCCGCTACTTCGTTAAACGAATTCAGCAGTTATTTAGACATGATTTAGAAATTCATGCTGACTCTTCCTAATTAACCCACTTTTTTCTGAGTTACTGCTAATTCTATCTATAAATCCATGTTAACTCTCCTTGACTGTCAAATAAGACTTTTACACGTTCTGATCTGGAGTTTTGTAACTAAGATGGGTTCTGTGAACAGGGAAAATTCTTACCTTTGTGCACACAGCATGAGAAAAAGAGGCTGCAAAAGTGAGATCCTCACTGGCAGGGTCTGCGTCTGGGCCACAGTTGAGCCCAATGACCCAAGAAGGAAATTGAAGTCAGCGACAGAGGCTCTCAAGAGCTGTGGTGCACTATTTCAAAGATCGATCTTGATGCTGTGTGACTTTGCCCCAATTTAAGAAAAAAAGGCAAAAGCAATCTTCATCCCCACACCTCTCAATCACCAAACATCCTACAGTCCCTTTTTTTGCCTACCTTTGCTGCAATGTCAGCTGCTCCTAACTCAACTCTCGCCCATGGTCCTCCAAGCTTAATTTAGTATTCCTGGCTGGGAGCCAGCATCCATTACTCCTTTGAAACTACTGAGCCCCTACTTGGTTGTAACATCAATGGTTCTCTGAGCTCCACTATCAACTTCACAATGTTTACTTGCACCAAGTTAAAAGAGTTCAAATCCTTATAGTTTCTCCTACTGATACTTTAGATGATCTGGACGTTTGACAGTTTAATTGACTGGTAGTTAAAAACAAGTTGTTTATCATAGTAGAAAGTAATGAATGATGATTTTTTTTAGGCTTTTAATATTACATAACTATTGTCACAGCAAGTAAGTTTGGCCAATGATCATAGAAAGGCCATGAGATGCTCCAGGGAGTGGAAGTGAAAATCCAGGCTCCTGAGAACATCCAATGTCAATAACTGAGTGAGTTCTGAAACTGTTGCCCAGCCAATACTCCCTCCTATCCACAACACTCATTGATTACTGACCTTCTGACAATGGCAGAATTTATCATTCGGTTTACTGTATTTCTACAAGTTATATTCAGAATAATCTGATAAAAAATCTTCATGAAATAATTTTTTGGGCAAATGAAATCTACAATGGTAACCCTATAAGAGATAGATAAAAACTAATGGATGAGTTTGGCATATTTTATTGTAACTTGAGTAACTTGAGAATGCCTAAAAACAAGAAGCAGTTTGATTGTGTTTTGAAGTTAGAATTATAGAAAATCTTCCATAATTGGTGTTTTAATTGCCCATTACAATACTAGAACCAAATAAAAGCCAAGACATTAAAAGGTACGAGGCACATTCTGTTTTAAATATGATGAGGAGGCTCTCGAGAAGCAGAGTGATTGGTGTATGATTTCAATGGCTCCTGGTTGCTATAATATTCACTTATATCTGCATGCATGTACACATCTGCCATTTCCACTCATTTTATTTGCTTCTTAGTGATGTCGGTTTATTTAATTTCTCCAGAGTCTGACTGCCTCTATTGCTCTCTCCATTTATTTTCCTTCTTCTCTACATTGTTTAATCAAAATGTACATTCATCAAGTTCCAAGAATAATATTAATGAGAACAGCTTTCGTGTATTGAAAATGAAGGGATTATCTAATTTATTGGCTGGAGAGGTGAAACTGTTTCCTTTTGCAGGGGAGTAATGTGCGAAGGGACATAGCCTTAAAATTTGAATGAGGCCATTCATGAATGATGGTAGAAAATATTTATTTAAGCAAAGGAATGTGGCAGTATAATCTTAAATGTACCATCCCAAAATTTATTGAAGCTGTGCATCAAATGTAAATTTTAAAGCTGAAGCTAATAGGTTTTAGTTACGGGTAAGATTATATATGTTTCAGGGTATACTTACCCAAATCGCAGTATTAATGTGTTCACCTGAGATCTTAAAGAAAAAGAGAACAAGAGACAATCTAGTGTAGCAATGCAGGAAACATTACTGAGGTTATAAGCAATATCTACTCAAACAGGGTAGTGGGTTTAAGGTCACACTACAGCTCTTGATTTCTAACTCAGCTTAGGCTGCAGGTTAACACTCACTTTCTCAATATCTCTCCAATGCCTTAAGGCACATTCATTCCCAATTAGAACATAGACCAGTACAGCACAGTACAGGCCCTTTGGCCCACAATGTTGTGACGAGCATTTATTTAAATCTAAGATTAAAATAAATCTTAGATTTACCTAACCCACACACACCTCAATTTACTGCTGTCCATGTGCTCCTCCAGAAGTCGCTTAAATGTCCCTAATGTCTCTGAATCTACTACCACTGTTGGCAGTGCATTCCAGGCACCCACCACTCTCTGTAAAGAACCTATCTCTGACATCTCCCCTATAACTTCCTTCAATCACTTTAAAATTATGATCCCTCTTGACAGCCATTCCTTGCTCGGTGAAAACTCTCTGACTATCTACTCTATCTATGCCTCTCATTATCTTGTACACCTCTATCAAATCACCTCTCTACCTTCTTCTCTCCAGTGTGAAAAGCCCTAGCTTACTCAATCTTTCTTCATCAGACAAGCCCTCCAATTCAGGCAACATCCTGGTAAATCTCCTCTGCACCCTCTCTAACACATCTACTTCCTTCCGATAATAAGGTGACCAGAACTGGATAAGTTAAAATTTTCTCATGTGCGCAATGAGCACTAAAAGTTGTCGCTTATTAATTCTTTCCAAGCTACAACTCACAAAAGGATCAATTAAATAATTACATACTGGCCTAGTCTAGGCAAAGCATCATTAATTGGTTTAAGGGACACATGAACAATCATTAATTGGCTCTTAAGGGTTATAGACATTGACTGGCATCATCTCCCAGTGTAGATCTCGACCCCCGGGAGGGGTCTCTCAGTTCCGCGATCGGTCAAATAATCAACAGGAATGCGGTGTGCTTCACCAAGTTTCACACTTTATTTTGACACCGGGCACAGATGTGTCCAGCAACACAGAGGTTAACAGCTTCTGTGTTCCTTGAAGAAACTGCGCTTTTTCACATCGAACAAAGACAATTCTTTTATATGTTTCTTAACAAATAGTACAGCCTTAATTACAGAATAAATCCAATAAAATGTAATAAATGACATAATGATAATTTCTGGAGAACAAAGTTGTTTACTACACATTTATCTCTTCCCATCTGTATTTCAAGGTTAACTAAAATAGTTTGCAATGTCCTATCTAGCTTAGTTAATCCCATGCTGTGAAGGGTCCCATGTTCTGCTATATCTCCAATTCAGTTAGCTCAGCAATGCAGGAATGCAGCCTGAAGCTATTTTGTTATGTTACCTTGTATTAAGAAGCCACTTTGTGGTTAATAAAAGCATGCATTAAATGGTTGCTCCTGACAACAGCATAAATCCAGATTTTAGATCCTTACCAGTATCCCCTGACTGATTGCTTAAGTAATCAATGATCAATGGGTCTATCTTCTTCATTAAGTTTTATATATACTACTTTACTAAGGTAAGGGCATAGTTTGAAAGATTTGCCTTTTTATTAGAGAAAACAAAAGGCATATGCATTTTGGACCAAATGATTGATAACCTTCAGCTTGTGATTCAATGCCACCTAATTTGGCCAAGTTTCAATTAAATCAGACACTTACTTATTTCTATTTATTTTTGGTTTCTTTTTCTTTTGTCCATTTGTTTCATTCGATCTTTTGTATATTTTTCTCCCTGCGAGTCTTTTGTTCTAATTGCTTTTGTTGTTGAATGCTTAGAAACAGTTTGTTACCTTAAAGAAAAAAATTAATACAGAAGATATTATATATTAAGGACAAAAGGGTAACTAGGGAGAGAATAGGGCCCCTCAAAGATCAGCAAGGTGGCCTTTGTGTGGAGCCCCAGATAATGGGGGAGATACTAAATGAATATTTTGCATCAGTATTTACTGTGGAAAAGGATATGGAAGATATAGACTGTAGGGAAATAAATGGTGACATCTTGCAAAATGGCCAGATTACAGAGGAGGAAGTGCTGGATGTCTTAAAATGGTTAAACATGGATAAATCCCCAGGACCTGATCAGGTGTACCCGAGAACTCTGTGGGAAGCTAGAGAAGTGATTGCTGGGCCTCTTACTGAGATATTCGTATCTTCAATCGTCACAGGGAGGTGCCGGAAGACTGGAGGTTGGCAAATGTGGTGCCACTGTTTAAGAAGGGTGGTAAGGACAAGCCATGGAACTATAGACCGGTGAGCCTGACCTCGGTGGTGGGCAAGTTGTTGGAGGGAATCCTGAGGGACAGGATGTACATGTATTTGGAAAGGCAAGGACTGATTCGGGATAGTCAACATGGCTTTGTGCGTGGGAAATCATGTCTCACAAACTTGATTGAGTTTTTTGAAGAAGTAACAAAGAAGATTGATGAGGGCAGAGCAGTAGGTGTGATCTGTATGGACTTCAGTAAGGCGTTCGACTAGGTTCCCCAAGGGAGACTGATTAGCAAGGTTAGATCTCATGGAATACAGGGAGAACTAGCCATTTGGATACAGAACTGGCTCAAAGGTAGAAGACAGAGGGTGGTGGTGGAGGGTTGTTTTTCAGACTGGAGGCCTGTGACCAGTGGAGTGCCACAAGGATCGGTGCTGGGTCCTCTACTTTTTGTCATTTACATAAATGATTTGGATGCGAGCATAAGAGTTACAGTTAGTAAGATTGCAGATGACACCAAAATTGCAGGTGTAGTGGACAGTAAAGAGGGTTACCTTAGATTACAACAGGATCTGGACCAGATGGGCCAATGGGCTGAGAAGTGGCAATTGGAGTTTAATTCAAATAAATGCAAGGTGCTTCATTTTGGGAAAGCAAATCTTAGCAGGACTTATACACTTAATGGTAAGGTCCGAGGGAGTGTTGCTGAACAAAGAGACCTTGGAGGGCAGGTTCATTGCTCCTTGAAAGTGGAGTCGCAAGTAGATAGGATAGTGAAGAAGGCATTTGGTATGCTTTCCTTTATTGGTCAGAATATTGAGTACAGGAGTTGGGAGGTCATGTTGCGGCTGTACAGGACACTGGTTAGGCCACTGTTGGAATACGGCATGCAATTCTGGTCTCCTTCCTTTCGGAAAGATGTTGTGAAACTTGAAAAGGTTCAGAAAAGATTTACAAGGATGTTGCCAGGGTTGGAGGATCTGAGTTACAGGGGAGAGGCTGAACAGGCTGGGGCTGTTTTCCCTGGAGCATCGGAGGCTGAGGGATTACCTTAGAGGTTTAGAAAATTATGAGGGGCATGGATAGAATAAATAGACAAAGTCTTTTTCCTGGGGTCAGAGAGTCCAGAACTAGAGGGTATATGTTTCGGGTGAGAGGGGAAAGATATAAAAGAGACCTAAGGGGCAACTTTTTCACGCAGAGGGTGGTCCGTGTATGGAATGAGCTGCCAGAGGGTGTGGTGGAGGCTGGTACAATTGCAACATTTCAGAGACATTTGGATGGGTATGTGATTAGGAAGGATTTGGAGGGATATGGGCCGGGTGCTGGCAGGTGGGACTAGGTTGGGTTGGGATATCTGGTCGGCATGGATGGGTTGGACTGAAGGGTCTGTTTCCATGCTGTACATCTCTATGACTCTATGACTCTAATCTCCACAAACAGTTTTAAAGCGTAACATATTCTACAATTACCAATTTAAACACATTGTTCCAACGTTATCTCTAATATCAAGTTTGATTCAGTCAATTGCTCCACTTCTAACACACCAATGCATGGGCACAACTGTGCATGATTCCCCTTGAGCTAGGGGCTTACCATTTCTGTGAATGACTGTTGTGGTGCAGTGGTAATAACCCTAATTCTGAACAAGGAGGCCTAGGTTTTAATTCCAACTGCTCCAGATGTATGTAGACAGATGTATGTATGTATGTATGTATGTAATAACATCTCTGAACATGTTGATTGGAAAATTTCTATACCATCTCTGTCTTTTTAAACTTGCAAGTCTGCTTCTGAAAATAAGTTGATGTCTGAAAGCTATAAGTTTAAACACTAGTTTATTGTCTTTACCATTTTCACAATCCCATGGTGCATTTTGTTGTCAATTGAAGCTAAAGCAGAATTATGTATGTATTATGTACATATAAGTTAGCTCGCTGAGCTGGACGGTTTGTTTTCAGATGTTTCATCACCATGACTAGGTAACCTTCCAGCTCAGCGAGCTAATTTACACACTTATCATCAACCTGAGCTATAAATCTTCTCAAAAATTGCTAGAATTACATGATGTCACAGTATGAAGATCTGCATTGGCTACACTTAAGCAGAATATAATGTTAATCAATGGATATAATTATATGATTATAACTAAATTAAGTTAATCATAAAGTATTAATTTCACTATTAATCCTACAGTTTCTAAGAGTTACAGGAAGACGGTGGGTGGCTGGAGTTAACATATAGTTTCAGTCACAATCTAATTGAATGACAGAAGAGATGAGGGAATAAATGTCTCCTGCTATTCCTGTGAAAGTAAGCATATCCATTGTGAATACATTTCTACTCCAAGGGTTTATAGTTAGAAATATTGTTTTTATGGAAGTAAAACTGAATGATACTCTGGGCATGATACAGAAGCATTTAAAATTCCAATTTAAGATCCACAGCATCCCATAAACAGAATCTGAAAATGGTATCAGGTAATTAACTGTCCTATACACTGATACTGCAGCTGCCATCATCTTAATTTGGAGATGCCGGTGTTGGACTGGGGCGTACAAAGTTAAAAATCACACAACACCTGGTTATAGTCCAACAGGTTTAATTGGAAGCACACTAGCTTTCGGAGCGATGCTCCTTCATCAGGTGATTGTAATTGGAAGCACGCTAGCTTTCGGAGCGAAGCTCCTTCATCAGGTGACAATCACCTGATGAAGGAGCGTCGCTCCGAAAGCTAGTGTGCTTCTAATTAAACCTGTTGGACTATAACCTGGTGTTGTGTGATTTTTAGCCATCATCTTAGACATCCCAAAGCATTTTACATATAGCCAAGGGTATATTTCTATAAAGTGTGTAGATACTTTTTTAATGTAGGAACTGAGACACCCAATTTGTTCACTACAAGGTCCTACAAACATTAATGAGGTAATGATCAGATAATTCATATTTCTTAAACGTTGATTGAGGGAATAATATTAGCAAAGATACTCTGGAAGAAATTTCCTGTTCCTCTTTTAATAGTACTGTACAAGCAGATCCAATTATTTGTGAAGACAGAGCTTTGGTTTAATGAGTCCTGAGCACTTCCTTAGTCCTGGCACAGGAGTGTCAGCCTAGATTTTGTGCTCTCATCTCTAGGCTTATGAATGTTTCCTTGATTGCGTCCATCTTGGACAGGATCTTAAGGTGGGTGGCTGAACCATTTGCCTGTTTTTGGAGGGAGACCACTTTTAACATGATGTTCACAGAATCCTAGTTATGAATTTAAGATTCACAGAGTTATCACCAAATAGACTTCACTCCTTTGCAATGGCGTGGAATGCTCTTACCAGCTCAACAAGACAATTTAGAAGATGACCAGACTTTCTTTTCAACTTCTTTGGGATTGCCACCCCACCCCAAGTTTCTGCAATCCACCTGGTGTTGTTTTCCAAATTTCCAATTAAGAAACTGACCAATGATGGCACAATAGGCTGTAGGGCCACTAAACTTCCAGGATAGTCCTACGTTAGTGTGAGCACCAATCATCCATTGTAACTGCAAAATCTGGACCATGCTTGAAACATGAACATTTATGTCACACTTTCTGACTCTGAACTAGAAGTGTATGAAAGCAAATGTTTGAGAGGCAGAAGGAGAGACAATAGCTGCATGAAGTCTTCCATGGCAGTGATAACAGGGATTACTGAAGAAGAGTGAGAACAGACTCACGTAAGCACTAGCACAGTTCAGTTAAGCTGAATGTTTCTGTGGTATATTGTCCATGAGCAAGATTATCCTCTCTCTTGAGGGAGAATGAAGTGAAAAGAATGGGACAAGTTAACTCTGGAAAGAAACTTACTCTCTTCACACAATGTCACTAATTAAGTTCTAGACCTGAAAGTCCATGGCTACCCTCTCAAACCAGCACCGATTGAGGTGCTCAAGTAGTCAATTAATGGATACTTAAAAAAGCTTCAACTCACTACTTCCCTATCACCTGCCTTCCTTGTGGGAAAGAAATGTGGCTAATTCACCAACTGAGAAACCAGGATGGTGCCAATCTGGGGGCAAAGAGCTAGTTCTGAAGATACCAATTAGGCCTTGTCTCCAATTTTACCCATCACTCACCCCATGACAGGAATGTTAAGATGTTCTTGCCATCTCGTGTATGGATTCTCCCAAGGCATAGGCCTCAATTGATATCTTTAGCATCTAGAATATTGTGGGATTTTGGTTGGCTGGCAGATACTGGGGATGGCCTAAGAAAACAATATTGATGCCTGTGAATCACTGAACAACTCACACATTTACCTGCCAGCTCTTAATGAGTTGATTGGTAGGCAATATTGTGAGCTTTCTCGTTAATGGGGTGGAATGTTACTGGCCACCTAACACACTTGCACTGATAATGAAAGAGAATGGGGATACTTTGCCCTATGTAGATGTGTCAAAAATGAAATGATACAAGTAAATTCAAATGACTTAAAGTGATTGAGTAATGTGTGAGAGCATGTGACACTTATTGTTGCTTACAAAACAATAGCCAATGCATTTGAAAGCAATTTATTGCATCTGCTACTTTGGATTGTTACAGTTGAACAGTAATTTCCTTCTTTTTTCTGATAATAAATACAAAAATCATCAATGAAGAAGACAATAACATTCATTGACTGCTGCCTTTATAAGAATTGCTGTGTGAAAATTGTCCTTTCCATCATTTATCTGTGCCATACTTATCTGCGCATTATTTCAGTCAAACTGAAGCAATCAACAATCTTTAGAAACCCCATTAACAGCCAAAGCATTATTTATTGAGAAACACATTTCTACAAATTTGCTAAATCATTTCAACTACTAACGTACTGCAGTGGAATATATTATATTCCATTCCAAAAGGCTTCAGTTTCCAGGCACTACTGAGCAAGAGACATTTCTTGTTTCAAATAGAATGGAGTTGAGAAACCATAGCTAACAGCACTATTCATTATGGTGTCTTTATTTACAAACTTCTTTTTAAACTCATTACTATAGTCTTTCATTAGTGTAATTAGTTGGTCAAAGCCATTCAGTTGTCTGTTGTCAAGAATAGAGCCAGTCAAAAATCAAAGATTGATTTTTTTAGAGCTAATGAACTTGCAAAATAAAAGATTCAAAATACACTTGACTAATAAAGACATGTAGTTGCCTCATGGCATAGTGACAGCCCTGCCTCTGGTCCGAATTTCACTCATGAAGTAATCACAGCCGACCCCAAAAGTGACACCTTGTAGGCCACAAATTACAAAGACTATCCAAGATCTCATAGACAGCAAAAGAGCAGTATGCACTAACTTGCTCTTATATGCAAGGGTGCCTTTCATGGATGACGTAAGACCATAGGGCCATAAGACATAGGAGTGTCAGGCCATTCAGCCCATCATGTCCACTCCGCCATTCAATCATGACTAATGGGCATTTCAACGCCACTTACCCACACTCTCCCCATATCCCTTAATACCTGCGAGATCGAGAATTTATCAATCTCTGCCTTGAAGACATTTAACATCCTGGCTTCCACTGCACTCCAAAGCAATGAATTCCACATGCTCACCACTCTCTGGCTGAATAAATATCTCCTCATTTCCGTTCTAAATTGATCCGCTCTAATTCTGAGACTGTGCCCACAGGTTCTAGTCTCCCCGCCTAACAGAAACAACTTCCCAGCATCCACCCTTTCTAAATCATGCATTATCTTATAAGCTTCTATTAGATCTCCCCTCAACCATCTAAACTCTAATGAATACAATTTCAGGATCCTCGGCCGTTCATCATATGCTAGGCCTACCATTCCGGGATCATCCGTGTGAATCTCCGCTGGACACGTTCCTGTGCCAATACGTCCTTCCTGAGGTGTGGGGCCCAAAATTGGACACAGTATTCTAAATGGGGCCTAACTAGAGCTTTATAAAGTCTCAGTAGCACATTGCTGCTTTTATATTCCAACCCTCTTGAGATAAATGACAACATGACATTTGCTTTCATAACCATGGACCCAACCTGCAAGTCAACCTTTAGAGAATCCTCAACGAGCATTCCCAGATCCCTTTGTACTTTGGCTTTATGAATTTTCTCACCATCTAGAAAATAGTTCATGCCAGTATTCTTTTTTCCCAAGTTCAAGACCTCGCATTTGCTCACTTTGAATTTCATCAGCCATTTCCTGGACCACTCTCCTAAACTGTCTAAATATTTCTCCAGCCTCCTCACCTCCTCAGACTTACCTGCCTGTCATTGGCAAACTTCACCAGAAGGTCCCCAGTCCCTTCACCCAGATAATAAATATATAAAGTGAACAGCTGTGGCCCCAACACTGAACCCTGCGGGACACCACTTGTCACCAATTGCCATTCTGAAAAAGAACCTTTTATCCCAACTCTCTGCCTTCTGTCAGACAGTCAATCTTCAATCCATGCCAGTAGCTCACCTCGAACACTATGGGCCCTCACCTTACTCAGCAGCCTCACATGAGGCACCTTATCAAAGGCCTTTTGGACTTCTAGATGGATAATATCCAGTGGGTTTCCCTAACCAACCTTGTTACCTCTTCAAAGAATTGTAACAGGTTTGTGAGGCATGACCTCCCCTTACTAAATCCATGCTGACTTGTTCTGATCTGACCCTACACTTCCAAGAATTCAGAAATCTCATCCTTAACGATGGATTTTAGAATTTTACCCACAACTGAGGTTAGGCTAATCGGCCTATAATTTTCTATCTTTTGTCTTAATTCTTTCTTGAACAAGGGGGTTACAACAGCAATTTTCCAATCACCTGGGACTTTCCCTGACTCCAGTGATTTTTGAAAGATCACAGCCAACCCCTCCACTATTTTCTTCAGCCATCTCCCTCAGAACTCTAGGATGTAGCCCATTGGGACCAGGAGATTTATCAATTTTTAGACACTTTTCTAACACTTTCTCTTTTGTAATGGTACTCAACTCTGCCCCGACTCTCCTTAATTGTTGGGATATTACTCATGTCTTCCAGTGTGAAGACTGATACAAAGTACCTATTAAGTTCTTCAGCTATTTCCCTATCTCCCATCACTAGACTTCCTGCATCAATTTCTACTTTTGCCTCTCATTTGTTTCTTATGAATTGAAAAAAACTCTTATTATAATTTCTAATATTACTGGCTAGCTTACCTTCATATTTGATCCTCTTCTTCCTTATTTCTCTCTTTGTTATCCTCTGTTTGTTTTGGTAGTCTTCCCAATCTTCTGATTTCTCAGTGCTCTTGGCCACTTTATAGGCACTCTCCTTTTCTATGATACATTTCCTGACTTCTTTTGTCAGCCATGGCTGTCTAATCTCCTCCCCGGGTAATCTTTCTTTTCTTTGGGATGAACCTCTGTACTGTGTCCTCAATTGCACCCAGAAACTCCTGCCATTGTTGCTCTACTGTCTTCCCAACAGGCTCTGCCTCCTGTCGATTTTCGTCAGTTCCTCTCTCATGCCCCCTGTAATTAACTTTATTTAACTGTAACTCCATTACATCCGATTTTGCCTTCTCTCTTTCAAACTGCAGACTGAACTCCACCATATTATGATTGCTGCCTCCTAAGTATCCCTTACTTTAAGATCTTTTATAAAGTCTGGCTCATTACATAGCCCTCAGTCCAGAATAGCCTGCTCCCTTGTGGCCTCCATCACAAGCTGTTCCAAAAAGCCATCCTGTAAGCATTCCATGAATTCCTTTTCTTTGGATCCACCGGCAACAGTATTCACCCAGTCCATTTGCATATTGAAGTCCCCCATGATCACCGGGACCTTGCCTTGCTGACATACCCTATCTATTTCCAAGACGTACCTGGTCCTGACCACTGCTGGGAGGTCTGTACATACCTCCCATTATGTTTTTTTTTTGCCTTTGTGTTACCTCAACTCCACCCACACAGACTCCACATCATCTGACCCTATGTCATTCAGTGCCATAGATTTAATTTCATTCTTAACTAACAAGGCAACACCGCCCCCTCTGCCCACCTCCCTGTCTTTTTAATAAATTGTAAATCCTAGATCCTTAACTGCCTGTCCTAAACCCCCTGCAACCATGTCTCTGTGATGCCCACCACATCATAATCATTTACAATGATCTCTGTTGTTAATTCATCTACTTTGCTACGAATACCACATGCATTCAGGTAAAGCACCTGAATGCTAATTTTCTTATCCTTATCATTTCCAACATCTCTAGTAATATGCCCTAAGTTATCCTTCCTTTTTGCTTCATTCCACGTCTGCCTTGAACTTAAACCCTGCACACATGCTTGTCTTTCTAATTGACTCCATACTCCCTTTTGCTTTCCCTTTCCCTTCCCCCCACTCACAAGTTTAAAGTCCTAGTGACCACTCTATTTATCCTTTTTGCCAGAACACTGGTTCCAAATCTGTTCAGGTGGAGACTGTCCCATCGGTACAGATCGCCCTGGTTCCAAAACTGATGCCAATGTCCCATGAAATGGAATCCCTCTTTCCCACACCAATCTCTTAGCCGCGAGTTTACTTCCCTAATTTTCTTATCCCTATGCCAATTAGCATGTGATCCAGAGATTATGACCTTCTTCAATTTCCTTCCTAGTGTTTGATACTCCACAAACAGGTCCTCCTTCCTAGTCTTAACTGTGTTGTTTGTGCCAACTCCTGCTCCAATATCCTTTCAAGCCGGTCGGAGATGTCCTGCACCCTGACACCCTGGCACTGGGCAGGCAATACACCATGCGGGACTCCCGATCTGGCTCGCAAGGAATACTATCTGCCTCCCCAATTATAGAATCCCCTACAACAACTGCTTGTCTTTTTGTTCCCCTTCTTGAATGGCCTTCTGGACCATGGTGCTGTGGTCAGCTGGCTCATCCTGCCTACAGCCCTTTTACTCATCTATACAGGGAGCACAAATCTCATATCTGTTGGACAAGCTCAAGGGCTGAGACTCCTCCACTCCTGAACTCAGGCTGTAGGGTAGGGGGGCAAGGTATCCTAAATCATACCATATTTTAATTCTCCTACTGTATTTGCATAACATGATTTGTGCAGTTTTCATTGAAATATGGTCCCATTATGATCCCAGCTCATGGTGATTATTGAATTAGTCAGATCCCAGACTTTAATATGCTTTAATGAATCTGGTTTTTTGGGGGGTTTTAACAAGGGATCCTACACTAAAATACAAAGCCTTGCTATGCTGTAGATTTGGTTTTAATAATAAAACATAAATTTATAACACAAACACAAATGAAAATAAAATAGAATAAACATAAGAGGCATTTGGATGGGTATATGAATAGGAAAGGTTTGGAGGGATATGAGCTGGGTGCTGGCAGGTGGGACTAGATTGGGTTGGGATATTTGGTTGGCATGGATGGGTTGAACCGAAGGGTCTGTTTCTATGCTGTACATCTCTATTACTCTATAATATTTATATATAAATCAAATGTAAAGATTTTGAAGTACATGGTAAATTACAATCCCATTTACTCCCAAAAGGACCCCTTCAAGGTATGTGAACTCCCCTTCCAGGGAGTAAAATTCCCTTTTCTATCACACAAAGGATTTGACATAACTGTGGCTTCAATTCTCTGATATTGAGAATCTGATAGAATCTTCTCTGATGATTCATACAACTGAAATTATACTTTCTTACTTTTATTTAAATCCTTTAAGGTTTTAACCAATCATTTCTGGTCTGAAATCTTCTCTGATGATTCATACAACTGAAATTATACTTTCTTACTTTTATTTAAATCCTTTAAGGTTTTAACCAATCATTTCTGGTCTGAAACTTTTAAAACTAAATTCCTTACGCTAAGGCAGACTTCATTAAAATTTGATTTTGATGCAGTGATATCGAAGGAACAAAATCCTGCAACTTCCTCCCTAAAAGCATTGTGGGTTTATCTACACCAAATGGACTGCCGTAGTTCAAGAAGGCAGCTTAACATCACCTATCAAGGGCAACTAGGGGCATGCAATAAATGTGGCACAGTGGCTCAGTGGTTAGTGCAGCTGCCTCACAGCACCAGGGACCTAGGTTCGATTCCAGCCTTGGGCAATTGTCTGTGTGGAGTTTGCACATTCTCCCCATGTCGGCATGGGTTTCCTCCAGGTGCTTCGGTTTCCTCCCACAGACCAAAAGATATGTAGGTTAGATGAATTGGCCATACTAAATTGTCCATAGCATTTAGGGATGTGGAGGTTAGGTGCATTAGTTAGGGGAAATGTAAAATGATAGTGCAGGGGAATGGGTCTGTGTGGGATATAGGTGAATTAATGTTATTTCTGTAATTATAAGTTCTGATACAGAGTAAATGAATTCACATTAGTTTGGGATTGTTTCGGACTAGAGCTGACTTAGCAAGAATGAGGAAATACATAATCCGTTACAAAATGGTATGTTAGCATGAGACGTGATTACAGAACAATGGTAGAAATACAGGCACTAGATAAAATGCTGTGAAAAGAGGCCTTTATAAACATCTGTTTCCCACTTGTACAGATACGCAGGAACAAACCCCAATTAAAAGGGTTAGTGATAAGATGCTTTGAGGGGCAGCGCAGATGGAGGGAGCAGATAATGGTAGGCAAAGGATGGGATGACGTCAAACAACTTTATGGGAGGCAGAGATAGACATTTGTCACTGACAAGGCCGGATAAACAGAAGTTGTGGGATCAGTCTTAAGGAAATGAATGACGTAAGCGGAGGATGGGGGCAAACAATGGAATAAGGAAAAATATGGGAAAAAAAATTGTATAAATTTCGAGAGTTTGTTGGATTTGATGTGCATTTGTCATTGCCTTACCTGGCATTAGACATGGCACCCACTTGCAAGTGTACAAATAAACGACACTGTTTCAGATTTTTGGTCTCAGACTGAAATTATTAAAGTGAGTGAACTTTTGTTTCTCACAGTCTGGGTGGGTTACTCTTCCGAAGGTCGGTGTGGACTTGTTGGGCATAATGGTCTGTTTTCACCCTGTAGAGATTCTATGATTCTATGAAATGCAGGTCAGCTACCAATGCCTACATCCTGTGAGTGAATAAATAAACAATTACGTAACAGTTCCAAACAATATCCCTTCATCAGGACCAACTGTCTTCTGTAACTAGATTCAACCAAAATAAACCTGCAAAACCAAACTAAAGACCAACAGCTTTTCCTAACCTAAGGGTTTCTTCTGATCAAGAAGAAATACAATCTTGTATCTTTCTAAACTAATAGCCTAATGCATTATACTGTTTAGTTTGTTCACTCTAAACTCTCACAATGAAAGCAAAACTCCATTACAAATCAGGAAATCTCCCTCAAACACACTTTGTGAAATAAATCATCATGACTGCGGAAGAATTTACAAACTAATCAGTAAGCCCCTTGAGATGTACATGCCAAAGCCCATAAGCAACCAGCTCAAAATCTAAAATAGATGATTTTAAAACATTGATAAATCATACAATGTACAGCTTCCTCTAAAAGAAGAACGAAAATTTACCTTTAAGAGGCATTTACATTACACATCAAAACATCTTAACACTATTCTTATATTATGGTAACTGTAGCAAAATATTGACATTAATCATACAGTGAATTACAGTGAATTACAGAGTAATCATATTTTGCATAAGTCCATGGGCAGTATATCACTTGATGTCCTCTTTTTAATAAAGTGTCAATTATAAAGTTTTCTTTTCCAGGCAAATGAACAATTTTCAAATTATATGGTTGAAGAATTAAGCTCTGCCAAAACAATTGCAATTTCTCGTCTGAAATATTTTCCAAAAAAACGTTCTAAAGATTGTGTTCTGTATAATTACCAGTCTCTTCTATGTTGTTGTTTATGTATATTTCATAACAACACAGAACCATCAGAAGGTTCAATGATTTGATACTTACTTTCTTTGGCAAAGTGTCAGTTTTGTTGAGTGTTTTGGAGGAATTTTCATTGTGTGATTTAGCAAGATCTCTTGCTATATCTTACCAAATTCACCCCATTACTCACCAACCCAATGGTGTCCTTTACCCTCAATACTAAACTCATCTTAACATATGTCTCATCACTGCTGGGATATCCAAGAATTGACCAACAGCCCTCACACTGGCATTACCTTTAAAAGGCTTTTGTGCGCATGAGAAACCTTTGATTGTCCTCAAATTTTCCCTGAATATGGCAGACAAGGGAAATTCAACATCCCACTGCGCAAACAGGGACCTGGATGCCACAAGGGATTGGTGTATGCAGAGGCAGGGCATCATCTTCCCTAGGCCCAGGAATGGAGGCTGCAACACCAGACCTCATCATTGTGGTCTGAGAGTGCCACCCAGGTTAGTGCCATATCAACTCTCTGGCAGAATCTACAGCAATATAGGAAGAAGGCCAATAACCTCTTCGTCTCTGCCAGCCTAAGTGCCACCACCTTCACTCTGATACTTCACACTCACTCTAACTCTGCATCTGTAACCAACTCCCTCCAAATCTCATGCTCTATCACTCTCAATATTGACTGTAACATCTTCATCTGCTCTTTCTCATTTATCCTAACCTCCAATACCATCAACACCACATGCCCTCTGTGCTGCCTATTCAGTCACTCAGAACACCTCACCACCTGGGGCCAGCACTAATCACTGTGCCACCCTCTTTCAGCTCCCACTGTACCTGTCTCTCTCTCTCTTATTTCTGGAGGAAAACAGCATATGATAGAGTAGAAAGAGTATGAGAGGTTGGCCCTGACTTACTGTCCATGTCCCCTGTTGCAGAATTAGGTAAGAAGCCCAGCGAGACCTATCTCGTCATCGGGAACATTTTATGCATTTGCAGTGCAGTTTAGCAAGCTTGGAAGGGGGATTGTAGCTTGTTAAACAACTAATGCCATAACTCACCTCATAATATTCAGCTTCTTATCCCAAAAGCACTGGAGAAGCTAGACATTGAGAATTATTGTTTAGATCAGAGTGGTGCTGGAAAAGCACAGCATGTCAGGCAGCATTCGAGGAGCAGGAAAATCGATGTTTCAGGCAAAAGCCCTTCATCAGGAAACTATTGAGAATTATTGGTATGGAAGCCAGTAAGGGTACATGAACAGTACAGCTTGCTGCTTGCTACATCAACCCATGTGGAACACCAACATCTCAGGGCATAATCCATGGGCACAGGCCACATGTATCCACACCACTGGCATCTGACATGTACATGTCACTAAAATATCTTATGTTTATCTCTGATCCATTTACAATTTGCTTTTGCACTTCAGTGTTGCACCTCACGCTGTGTTGGTAATAATTATTGCCATGCCACAGCAAGGACACTGTGTTCCACGACATGCACCCCCAGTTCATGAACTGGACCAGGCTACTTTTCCGGCTTTTCACTCGCTGTCATGACAATCACTCACTTTGAGCTTACCTGGTTGCTTTTGCCTGTTTGTGAGTTGCTAGTAGTCTCTTTGTTTTGCCACTTTGCACAGATGCAAAACAAGAAGCTTGTCGTGGTTGTGTATGCTCCCCAGTCAAGACAAGGGAAATGGCTTTTGTTCAAGAGTGTCAGCACAATACCAGTCTAGAGGTTCCGCATAGGCAGTTAACCACTTGGGACAGTCAGAATCATGATATCCACATAAGGGAGGAACTAAATACCTGTCAGTAAACCACTTGTCTTAAGTATTTCTTCCCTATTTTGGACTGTTTTCCTCTTGGAATGACCGACAGGCAGAAATTAAGGGAGATTTTGGATGGCACATCTGTTACTCTTGGTACACGTGGGAGGTACACTGAGCCAGCGAGTAAGCAGTGCAGCAGCAGTGCAAAGTTAATGGTATTGGACCTTGGACTAGGTGGCAGTGAGTGAGAGAAGAATTTGCAGGCAATAATCAGAGTGGCAAAGCTTTTGCCTTGTTCGGAGGTGAATGCAGTTGCAGAGGTGGATTGAGTGTGAGGTAGCAGAGAGAAGATGGTGTCACTTAACCTGGTCAAGAAGAGAAGGTCAAGAACTTCTTCCTTCACTGTTGGGTATTCCTCCAGATGTCTTGTGTTTTCCCTGACCCAGATGGCAGCATCCAATGGTATGGCAACTTCTGCCAGTCCTGGGGAGGAGGAGACCCAGCTCTGTACCATCTTATCACCAGGACCTCCAAGTGTATCTCCATAAAGCAGGGCACAGATTTTCCTTTGTCTGCCATGTCTGAGAAAAATGTCAGGAACAGTCAAGGGTAGTTCTGGACTGACAGTGCTTGTCCGGATACACAATGGAATTTTGAAGATGGTATGGGAGGTAAGAGATGTTGGTCTTTTGCCACATAACTGTGTAGATGGACTGCAATCAGATGAGAGGGCATTGACGAGCAATATCACCTTCAACATAGTAGACAGTGCAGCACTGGGCAAAGCAAAACAGGCAGAACTTGACTGAGACTCAGTTCCAATAGATATGAAGTGGCTGCAGTAATTGCTCATTGACAGTAATTATTGCTGTTCAAAGGACAAGCAATCCCTATCTGTATCCAGAAGCAAATGAAGCTTTTGTTTGTTTTTTCTTTGCTTTTGTTGCTAATAAAAGTGATAGCTTACAACTGTTTAAATGTTTTTCATGTGCTGGTACCATGAGAAGATATTATGCTTCGCTGGGCATATGGGGAAGAGTAGCACTCTCCTAGATAATATTCTAACATATCATGACACGGAAGACAAATAACTTGTGCAGCTTTGCATCTTGTATAGCAATACATTTACAATGTGTACTTGTGTTTGCAATGAAGGTTGAGCTGTGCCACCTATGTGCCCTAAGATTCATTTCTTTTTTGTTTACGTCTGATTACTTGCATGGTGAAAGGCAACTACTGGCTGGCAGTGTTCAACTGGGTACAAAGCTGGTTGAGCTTTGAAAAAGGCATGACATCAGATACTCTGTGAAGATCCAGTAAGGCGTGTACTTCCACCTCTGATGAGAGGGAAGAAAGGATCAGTGGGGCACCACAGAAGCATGGTGGATAGATTATGAGCTGAGTTTCAGAAGAATAGTGTGAGAAATCCCACTAGGATTCATGGAGAGGAACCGTTCATGAAACTTACCAGAATTGATACTTAACTGATTCCTGGTCAAATTCAGCACATTGCGTGACACAAGAAGCTCAAGAATGTCTTTGTAGAAGTGAATCTCATTGTGGTTGACCAAAAGGGTAAGAAATATCTATCCTTTGTTACAGATGCATAAATGCTGATTACAGAGTTACTCAAGAAGGAAAGGATGGTGTCAGTGCTCTTGTTTTGAACCAGTTTCTGAGCACTTGTTCTGAAACAACTGTACGATTGAAAATATTGCAGGCTTTTAATTTGACTTTAGATCCTTGGGTTAATCACAGTTTCAGAAAATTACAGTCTCAATGCACTTGCCACTTGCAAAATGTTTTCCATTCTCAGTTTGTAATACTAGAACAAATGCAAATATTTCAATAATAATAGACTGCCCAGTTAGACCTATTGTTTCTGCCTGCTCCAGCCACAGGTCTAGCTTCAAAGGAATATATCACTGGTGAGGCTGAATATAGCGTGTTGTGCAGAGTTGTGGGCCCCTTACCTAAAGAAGATATACTTGCCACAGAAGAAGTGCATTGGAAGTTCAGCAAACTGACACCTGGGATGGTGGGTCTGTCCTATGATGAAATATTGAGGAAACAGAGCCTGTATTCTATACAGTTTAGAGAAATGAGAGGTGGGAGTAGATGCAGAATGGATCAGAAAACAGTTGCGAGGTCTACAACCAGGGGACACGGTCACCCAATAAAAAGTAAGCTATTTAGGACCGAGATGAGGAAGAACATTTTCACTCAGAAGTGGTGAATCTTTGGAATGCACTATTTGAGGAGGTTGTGGAAAGTCAGTTGTTAAGTAAGTTCAAGACAGAGATAGATTTCTAGTTACTAATGACATCAAATTAAATATGTTTCATAAATATATGATAAATGTCAACTTAGAGACATCACATAGACAATGGTTGTTTTCCTTGGAACATAGAAGGATGCCGGGAGGGGGGGGGGGTGACCTGATTTAGATGTACAAAAGTGTGTGAGGCTTGGATAGGATTGATAGTATTACACCTCACTGGGGTAGCACATTAGAAATCTGCTATTCCCAAAGATGTCACATAAGTTGAAGTTTTTAAAAAGTATACAGAATCCCCCAGTTTACCTGCCCTTTAGACCCAGATTGTTTAAATGCATGGATCAAGTTTCTGTACTGTTCAAGAATTACTGGTTCTTACAAGTGAATAGACTCTTGTTACAGGTAAACAATTATGAACTGTCAGCATATAATATTACCAGTTAAAACTATTCCCCTTATAACCTCCCCCTTTAACACACAGACAGGAAGGCAGAGACAGGAATATAACATAGTTGTTACCGACAGAGGGAGAAACTGAGAAAACAATTCAGTTATCTCAGTTCACTGGACCTGCTTCTTGATTTTCCCTCTCTGGATGCTTTCACATGTTTGCAGGAGGCATTGGATGACTGATTCATACTTAAAAAAGGTCTCTGACTTATTAATTAAAAGTCACAGCTTAAAACAACTGCTGAAGGAAGAAATAAACTGGTTTTCATCAGGATTAAAATGGATTTTACTGCAGAAATCAGAGAGAATTCCTGAGCTAGTGAAGATCTGAAAGATTCACACAATCCACTCTCAAGCTGGACTCACACCAATCACATAGTTGTTGACAGGCAGAAGGGTTTTATCATCAATAACTCGTCACAGGTTCACAGACCAATCAGCTACTTGTTACTGACTGAATTCCATTTGTGCACATCATTCAGCTCCAGCTCATTTGCAAACTACACTTCAACTGAAACTGAAGCCAAACAAGACCCTTGAAGAGTATAAAGGAAGCATAAAAAAACTGAAACAAGAACGTACGAGGGCAAGAAGAGGCCTTTTATACGTGCATTAGGAGCAAGAGGGTAGTTAGGGAGAGGGATGGTACACTCAAGCACAAAGGAGGAAAATTATTCATAGCTCAAGGAGAACTGAGTGAGGTCCTTAATGAGTACTTTGTATCACACCAAAGGGGAAGGATATGGATAATGGTCAGATGACATAGAAAGATATGTTGGTATTCTGGGGCATGTCAATATCAAGAAGGAAGAGGTGTTGGGTGTCTTGAAAAATATTAAGATAGACAGGTCCCCAGGACCTGATAAGATCTATCCCATGATACTGAAGGAGGTAAGGCAGGAGAATGCTGGGACCTTGACAGAGTTCTTTGTGCCATCTTTAGATACAGGCCAGGTCTCAGGAAAGTAGAGATTGCTAAAATTGTTCCTTTGTTTAGCAATGGCAACAGGGATAATCCAGGAAATTATAGGCTATAAACTCTACATTGATAGGTAAATTATTAGAGAAGATTCTCTGAGACAGGATTTACTTATATTTGGAGAAGAATAAACTTATTAGGGATAGTCAACATGCTTTGCGCATGGGAGGTTTTATCTCACAAAATTGATTGAGTTATTTGAGGAATAAATAAAGATGATGTATGAGTGTAGAACAGTGGATAAATCTACATGGACATTATTAAAGCATTTGATAAGTTCCCTCATGGTAGGCTGGTCAGAAGGTTAAATCACATGGAATCTATGGTGAGTTAGCAAGTTGGTTACAAAATTAGCTTAGTCATAGAAGACAGGGGTTAGTTGTGGATGGTTATTTTCTTGACTGTGACCAGTAGTGTTCTGCAAGGACCTCTGTTATTTTTAACATATTTAAATGATTTTTATGTGAATGTAGGTGGCCTAACTTTGCAGATGATACAAAATTGGTGTAATTCTGGACAGTGACAAAGGTTATCAAAAGATGCAGCAGGATATAGACCAGTTGGAAAGTTGAGTGAAGAAATTGCAGATAGAGTTTGTTATCGACCAGACCAAATCTCTTAAAAATATATTAAGAATTTAGCTTAGATCCTAACTTTTTCTTATTTTAAAGGCAAGTGTCAGGCATTGCGTTCTGAATGCAATTCGATTGGTCAAACTACCAGATTTGACGCAAAACACACTTTATTCAAACACTACAGTTAAAATACAACAAAAGAAGGAAGAAGTTGAAAGAATTAACTCCATCGAAAAACTACTAGAATAATAGAATATTTAACTATTAATAGGTAATTGTTCCAATAAAGTAACATCCTATAAACACACCCTTGGTCTGGGAAAATTCTGTAAAATAGATTATCTCACAGGCAATTCTCCAGTGCAGGAGGAAAAACAAAGCAAGAGAAAATTCTGAGAGAGACAGCAGCGGAGTGAAATGTACTGCAGCTTCCAAATCCAGCTTCAAATCCCCAGTAGCTGCTACTGAAAAACTAAAACTAAAAATCTTGGTCCTGGGGAGCTTGACTCCACCCATTCAGGCTGCTTCTATTGTTCCACTTTTCAAAAAAACCCCAAAGCCTCACAAGCTGTTCACTTTATTGGATTCAAATTGACAACTCAGGACCTCTGTCTTAAGACCTCCCTTCACACAAAAACAGACAAAATCCATCTCTTGAAGCCATAACATCATCACAGAGTTTAATCTGGACAAGTGTTAGGTGATGCATTTTGGGAGGTCAAGTGCAAGTGGAAAATATGCAGTAAATGGCAGGACCTTTGACTGATGTAGAGAGGGATTCTGGGATGCATAGCTCCCTAAGAGTGGCAACACAAGTACAGAAGGTCGTAAAAACGGCATATGGCATACTTGCCTTCATTAGTCACAGCACTGAGCATAAAAGTTGGCAAATAATGTTGCAGGTGTATAAAACTTTAATTCAGCTACATTTGGAGTACTGTGTGCAATTCTGGTTGCCACACTACAGGAAGGATATGGAGGCTTTGGAGAGGGCAGAAAAGATTTTTACCAGGATGTAGCAAGGGTTGAAGTATATTAGCTACAAAAAGAATTGGACAATAAATTCTTGGATTGTTTTTGCTAGAGCATCAGAGGCTGAGGAGGCAACCTGACAGAAATATATAAAATTATGAGAGACATGGATAGTGTGGATAGTCAGACTCTTTTCTCCAGCATGGAAATGTCAATTACTATGGGGCTTAGGTTTATGGTAAGAGGGGAAAAGTTTAAATGAGATGTGTGAGGGAAGGTTTTTAGACAGAAGGTGGTAGGTGCCTGGAATGTGCTGCATGGGAAATGCTAGAAGCAAAAACAACAGTGGTGTTTGTAAGGCACTTAGACAGACACATGAACAGGCAGGTAACTAATGGAGACACACCATGTGCAGGCAGATGGGATTCGCTTAGAATGTCATAATGGTAACACGGACATAATTGGCCAAAGTCAAGATTAGAGTCGTGCTGAAAAAGCACAGCAGGCCAGGCAGCATCCAAGGAGCAGGAAAATCGATGTTTCATCAGGAATGATGAAGGGCTTTTGCTTGAAACATTGATTTTCCTGCTCCTCAGATGCTGCCTGACCTGCTGTGCTTTCTCAGCACCACTCTAATCTCGACTCTAATTTCCAGTATCTCCAGTACCCACTTCTGCATAGTGGGCCAAAGGGCCAGTTCCTGTTCTGTACAATTCTATGTTCTAACAATTGCTTGAACAATCAGCTCTGTCAATGGTGCTTTAAATAAATCTACAGTTATCCTTCAGAAACCTTTTGTTTTTAAAACATTATTTTCTCATTTCAGAGCACATTCAAAATTACAGAAAAATAAGAAAAAAAATGTTTGCAATAGGTATAAACTTTTGCCTTATTAGAGGAGTGCATAAGCAAGGAATATTGAATTAAGATAATGGTAGGATATTTAGAAGGGTTTTAAGGAGCGTTTGTTTCATCCAGATGGTGGTGGTTATCTGGAACTCACTGCCAGAAAGGGTGGTTAAGGTGGCAACCATCGTAACATTTAACAAGTATTTTGTTCAGCCCTTGAAACACTATAGATTACAAGGCTAAGGGCCAAGTGTTGGGAAATTGGATTAGAGTGGTAGATGCTTGATGCCCAGAATGGATGTGATGGGCCAAAGAGCCTCTTGATGCAGTACTCTATAACTCTATATTGAAGTAGCACAGGAATATGGTAGTGAGTTCACTACTGTGATGATCTAGAATGGTGGATGAGACTCGAGGGGCTGAATGGCTTACTCCTGCTCCTATGTTCATAATCCTCCATTTCAGAAATAATGTTGACCAGTGTCAATAACATAAGACTGTTGATAGATTAAATCACTTGTCTAGTGTCGAGTAATCTGACCACCACAGGAGCAAGTTAGCTGCTATTTCAGTCAGTTTAGATTGACTGATAAACCAAAAAACCTCAATAATTTCACCAATGAATTTGTCAAAATGCATGACAACATTCGAACCGATTACATGATAGGAAACTTTAGCTGTAAAAGGCAATTCACCCACCCACCCACTCACACCACATTCTCTTCCTGCTGTAATTATCCTTCACCCTATTCTATGCCAAATAACTCTTCCTGAAATACGTTTTTTTTTCTGCAGTTAAATGCATGTTGGAACTGCTACAACAGCATCATGGAGCAACAATAAATAAAAATGCAGCTTTTCTATTTAAACGGGACCACAATTAATTGAAACATAAATGATGAAACATCAAATGATTTATCTTCATGATCATGAATAGACGACTCCAGAACACATCACTGGCCCTGCCTAAATCAAATTTCTGAGTGAAATAGACCAGGGGGTGGATTTGTTTGTAAAGATAGACCGAACACACGATGTTTGTGAATGTACATTGTAACACAATGCAACCAAAGTGTGTGGTGGTTAAACATGAAGTGCATTACAGATCAATTTACTTCAATACTGTACTTGAGTGTGCTTAACTTACAACACAAATTGTAGCTAAAAGCATTAGATTCAATATATATCGAGAATCAAGACTACTGTGGTGAAGTAAGAGAAACAAAGTACTTGGGGAGCCAGAAATACTACAAATGCTCAGCAGGTCTAGCACTAACAATAATTTGAAAATTGACAGTCAGTGCTGGTTATAATGTGACACTAGGGGAGTCAGTGTTGCTTTGACTGTAACACGCTCTCTTTCTCTTCTAGGTTGTGGTAAGGGTGCGGTTGGGTGTCTCGTCTTAACGAGTTGGAGTATCTAGCTACGATTTATTAGATTTGGGATATTGGAATTGACGTTCGTTAGTGATGGGTTGTTGCGGTGGTGAAGGGGTGAGTGTGATACAATGTGATGAAACCCTGTCCAAGACTCGATACTTTGTTTTTGCTTCTTATGACTGGTTGAATAACTTTGTTTCTTTATTCTCATTCTGTCTCTCTCGGTGTGTGATCGACTTTTAAAATCGCATTTGAACTCTTTATTTCTCTAAATCCGCAGTGCAATGAACCTCCCATCCCTCCAAAAAAAAAATCAGTCTGCACAAAATCTCTTTTCAAACAGTTTTCCTTGCACTTGTCAGCCATCTGCATCCGTGAGAGATTTTGTTTTGCAATTGGATTTAATTGCAGAGTGAGATTTAATGGTCTCACTTTACGCTATAATTAACCAGAAGTCTGAGCCCTTCACTTGCAATTTAGCAGATGTTGGTAATTCTATTTGTGTTTTACAGTGAAAGTACTATCTTTGGATGAATTCAGATTAAATCCATTAAAATTGTAACTTGTACAAACTATTGAAAATCAATTGTATCTTTAGCGATATATACTTAATGACTGTCAGATGATTGATGGAGGATGGTTCAGAACAAATATATTTTTCAAGTGAGCGAATGGTTTTGGTGAGAACGGATTTGCATAGGCTGTTTCAGTAAAACAAAGGAGTGTTTCATTTTGTTTTTGTGAGCTAAGGGTGAATGATAGCCATTGTCTTGAAGAAAACGAATTATTGAAAGCAACAAGGCAGTAGGACTCGTTTTTTAACTGTTTAGACACTGAAGTTTTAAGAAACTTTTGTACTAATGTTTATGGGTGCAGGCAATGATTTATGCAGGGCCCATGAACTTTTGAATTATGAGGAGTCTGAAAATTGTGATCATTGGTATGGTTAGCAGTCCCACGAGCATTGTAGTTTACCTTTCCATTTCAGTGTGAGGCTTTTGTATTTGATAGAAAAATGGAAGTGGGTTGTGGAGTGGGTGCTATGATATGTTCTGCACTTGTAGTTTTGTCATTCTGAGAGCTTTGATGCAAATTGCAGGGTCATTTGGAATTTTGATACACAGTTGAACTTATTGGATACTATTTCTGTAAAGGTGGTGACTTCTTCAAATAACAGTGGATCAGATAATGTTTGTCATTCACCAGTCAGGCTTTGAGTACCCTTTTTTTTATTCATTTATGGTCTATGGATATTGTTGCCATTTATTGTCCATAACTAAATGCTGTAGAGGATATGATGTTGAAATGACACAACTGAGTGGATTACAAGTGGATCTGGGTCAGCTACATTGCTGTGGGCCTGCTGTTGCTTATTTGGGCGTGATCAGGTAAAGGTGGCAGATTTGCTTCCTGAGAGGACATTAGTGAAGATGGATTTCCAAGGCAATCGAGTATTGTAATGGCTTTATTTTCTAGATTTGTTCAATTAATTGTATATGCTTTTGCAAACTGGGACTTGAGATAATTGACCTTGGTCTCTAGATTCATTGGCAGCTTTCCATCTTGCAAAACTGATTGTATGTGCATAGGCAGTCAACTCTGTGTGGCTCAGAGCCCTGTTTGGTACATCAGTGTCTGCCGCTGATATTATAGAGGAATGAGATCAGCTTAGGAGGTGAAGGATTCACTATCCTTTGTTTTCTCTGGACCCTCTTCTCGGCCAGTGAGCTGTGCATTTCATTTCAGCTTGCATCTTTCAATAATCTTCCAAACAGTCACCCTCCAGATATCACGACTGTCTGTCATCTTCACTTGCATCTGTGGAGGGAAGGATGCTTAGGAGATTGTGACTCAGTGGCCAGCTCACAGTACAGATGTCTGTCAAATGAACATGGCCAAATCCGTACAGATACTGTTGTTTTAGTGATTAACAAACACTGATAGAATTAGATGCTTCATGACCTCTGAGTTGATGGTCTTGTCCTTCTAAGAATTGCTGAGGATATGTCTGAGGTGCTGTAAATGGAAACAATTCAGAAGTAATGAAGAAGATTGTTGAGGGCAGAGTAGTGGACATGATCTATATGGACTTCAGTAAGGTTCCAAGATTCCTCATGGTAGACTGGTTAGCAAGGCTAGATCACATGGAATACAGGGATAACTAACTATTTGGATAGAGAACAGGCTCAAAAGTAAAAGACAGAGGGTGGTGGTGGAGGGTTGCATATAGACTGGGGGCCTATGTCTAGCAATGTGCCACAAGTATCGGTGCTGGGCCCACTGCTTTTCATCAGAAGACAACACAATTGGAGATGTAATGGACAGTAAAGAAGACTACATCAGAGTACGACAGGATCTTGATCAGATGGGTCAATGGGCTGAGGAGTGGCAGATGGACTTTAATTTAGATAAATGTGAGGTGCTACATTTTGGAAAAACAAATCAGAGCAGGACTTATACAGTTAATGGTAAGGTCCTAAGGAGTGTTGCTGAACAGAGAGACCTTGGAGTGCAGGTTCACAGTTCCCTCAAAGTAGAATCACAGGGAGATAGAATAGTGAAGAAGGCATTTGGTATGCTTTCCCTTATTGGTCCGAGCATTGAGTATAAGAGTTGGGAGGTCATATTGTGACTGTACAGGACATTGGTTAGGCCACATTTGGAATACTGCATGCAATTATTATCTCTCTGCTGTAGGAAGAATATTGTAAAACCTGAAAAGGTTCAGAAAAGATTCACAAGCATGGTGCCTGGGTTGGAGGGTTTGAGCTGTATGGAGAAGCTGAATAAGCAGAGGCTATTTTCCCTGGAGCGTCAGAGGCTGAGGGGTTAACTTATAGACGTTTATAAAATCATGAGGGTCATAAATTGGGTAAATAGACAAGGTCTTTTCCCGGGGGTGATTGAGCCCAGAACTAAAGGACATAGGTTTAGGGTGAGAGGGGAAAGGTAAAAAAGGGACCTAAGGGGCAACCTTTCATGCAGAGGGTGGTGTGTGTATGGAATTAACTGACAGAGGAAAGGTGGAGGCTGGTACAATTGCAACATTTAAAAGGCATCTGGATGGGTATATGAATAGGAAGGGTTTAGAGGGATATGGGTCAAATGCTGGCAAATGGGACTAGGTTAATTTAGGATGTGGTTGGCATGGACGAGTTGGACTGAAGCATCTGTTTCCATACTTACATCTTTTTTGATCTTATGACTCTGTAACTAGTCTCTAGATTACCAGTCCAGTAACATAACCACTATGTTATTGTACTCAGGAAATTATGTATACTGTTTATCCTGGGAGTGGAAGTGTTCTGTTCTTGATGAAATACAGACTAGCAGTAATAAGCAGGAAAACATCATCTTATCCATCATAAATTCCCCACAATGTACACACTATCCAAACCATCTGATACGTTTTGAATAGGTTCTCGATTAGTAGTGCTGGAAAAGCACAGCAGTTCAGACAGCATCCGAGAAGCCGTAAAATCGACGTTTTGGGCAAAAGCCCTTCATCAGGAATACAGGCAGAGAGCCTGAAGGGTGGAAAGAACCTTATTCCTGATGAAGGGTTTTTGCCTGAAATGTCGATCTTACTGCTCCTCGGATGCTGTCTGAACTGTTGTGCTTTTTCAGCACCACTCTAATCCAGAATCTGGTTTCCAGCATGTGCAGTCATTGTTTTTACCTACGTTTTGAATAGGGCAAAGAGGAAAAGTGCACAGTCTTTAAAAAAATTAAGTCATTTTGGAAAGAAAAGATCTAGGAAATTTCTCGCTGACTACAGAAACATCCCACTCCCAACCTGAACCCCAACTCAATTCTCTCCTGCCATTCTTGCCTTCCCCAAAAAATAACTGGTGCTGGAGGATGCTCTTTGATTAATGCTTGATGGTTTGTGCAATTTATAAGCCTATTTAATCCATTGGAAACGAATGAATACCGAGCTATATTTTGAACATCGCCCTGTTCCCTGGATGCTGCCTGACCTGCTGCGCTTTTCCAGCAACACATTTCCAGCCCTGTGCAATTTATAAGCCTATTTAATCCATTGGAAACGAATGAATACCGAGCTATATTTTGAACATCGCCAGCATGTTTGACATTCTGAGCAATGCAGAGAGTTGTTCGAGTTTGGATGAGAGACTTCTTCCTGAATGAGCAGCTGAAACACAGAGCTGCTCTCGATATTGAGTTGTCTCGATAGCTATCAGTTCCAAACTGGCAAGTCCTGTAGCAGAGGACAAGTGAATGCATCACTCAAGGTCTTGTGAAGTTGCTTTGAGTTACAATCTGGAATTTTCATGGATTAGAGAGCAAAGAAGTATGAAATAAATACTTTAAAATGTCAAATCCGAATATTGCTTTTACTGAGTTGATTGTGCTCTGCTGTAGATGTGTGGAATTACTTCCGGGTGGGAAATCCAAAATATGGTTTGGAGTACTTGATTGGATTTTGAAATTTTCTCGTGTGGTTTATGGTCCAGTTGAGGTGCTTCAGTGAGTGTGCAGCATTTTACATACTGTGCTACCTATCCTATTTTGGTGACTTTCTGAAATTGCCTCCATTTGTTTTCTTCTCTTTTGAGATTCTCCATGTTGGTGACTTGCCCCTTCCAGCTATGTGCTGTCAAACTGAAATAACTGCATAGAGGCCAATATCCCATCACCAAGTCACCCTTTATTTACTTGTGCGTAGTACACTGGCTCTGGCCAGCCAGTTTGGTGTGAGTTCCTTGAACTAAATGTCCCTGATCATATTTATCAGCCAAGACTTTCCTGATTGGCCTAGGTTTACAACCTGGGTAGTCAACAAGATCCATCTGGTTCCAATCACTACACAAACCTATATATACATATTTTAACTTAGCAGTGACTAACCTAAACTCTCCAAATAACTTTAAATCTCAATGATATGTTTAGAGGCTTAAGTACAATATAAATAATAGTATTGAGCAGTTGGGCCAAACATTCTTTGTTTGGTTTGCAGGCTGTGGAGTTTGAAGCTGCAGATCAGTGTGATTTGGACAAGCTAAGTGAGTAAATACATGGCAGATGAAGAATAATGTGGATAAATGTGAAATGCAAAAACAGGAAGGCATATTTTTATCTGAATGGTGATTGGATTAGGGAAGTGAAGGTGCAATGAGACCTGGCTGCCCTTGTGTACCAATTACTGAAAGTAAGCGGGCGGGTGCAACAGATGGTGAAGAAGTCAAGTGGTATAATGGTCTTCATAGCGAGAGGAATTGAGTACATGAACAGAATGTCTTGCTGCAGTTGTACAGGGCTGTGGCGATACCATGCCTGAGCATTATAGAGTCAAGGAGTCATTTGGCGAGGTAATAGACCCTTTGGTCCAACTCGCCCAGCATTCCAATCTGACCTAGTCCCATTTGCCAGCATTTGACCCATTTCCTTCTAAACCCTTCCGATTCATATACCCATCCAGCTGCCTTTTAAATGTTTTAATTGTACCCGCCTCCACCCTTTCCTCTGACATTGTGTGCAGTTTTGTTCTCCTTATCTGAGAAAGGATGTTTGGCTGTGGAGGGAGTGCAATAAAGGTTTACCGGATTCCTGGGATAGCCATGATTCTTGTCTTTTCTTTATTAGATACCAAATGAGGATGGTGTTGATTACTCGGGCAGCAAGAGTTTCATCCAAAGAGGGAATTGAAAACTCGGATGTCAATACTAAAATTGATGTGTTGCTTAACCAGATATCGTTGTAGATGCGTAATCATTGGTGTTGATGGGTGAAGAGAATTATTGAGAGTTCAGAAAGAGGCTTTAGTGTTTTAAATGAGCTCAAGTATAAGAGTTCAAACTAAATCTTTCAAAACTGCAGTGTGCCCTCTTGCTCATATAAAGCAATGCCCATGGGAGTTCCCCTTTGTATAGTTTGTCATCATTTTATGAACTTCCCATTTCTGCCTCTTAACAGCTGTCTTTTGAGCTGTAGAACTGAAGCTTCTTTAATTTTGATAGCTTTATAATTGGTCACAGAGTCACAGAGATGTCCAGCTTGGAAACAGACCCTTCGTTCCAACTCATCCATGTTGACCAGATATCCCAAATTAACCTAGTCCCATTCGCCAGCACTTGGCCCATATTCCTCTAAACCCTTCTTATTCATATACCCATCCAGATGTCTTTTTAATGTTGTAATTGTACCAGCCTCCACCACTTCCTTTGGCAGCTCATTCCATACACACGCCACCCTTTGCATGAAAAGGTTGTTCCTTAAGTCCCTTTTAAACTTTTCCCGTCTCACCTCCAGTCTCATTTGTCTTTCCTATTCCCTTAAACTTTTATTTCCACTGCCTGTGGTACCTCACCCACTCTGGCTTAATTTATTAACCACCTTAGAAAGACTTTTATTCATATAACAAAGTGCTTTATGGCACTTGATATAATTTGAAGTGCAATTACAGTTCTATTAAATATTGCACATTATTCAGATTTCAGCACACCTAAACAAAGTAAATTTGGGGTGGAGCTGACTGTGTCACACACATGATATGAATTTATTGGAGGCTTCTGATCTTTGAAATGTGCAATTTTATTCAAACATTCCATTGCTGTGTTTTGTGGTTGACAGTGTAATGTCTAAAATACTCTATGCATCATGCATTATCCTGTGACTGAGACCACACCCATTTTTTAATGTAAACCAGTAAGAGTCATATTTTGATTCTCATGCTACAGCAACTTTAATCAATCTTCAATAAAAAATAGCATTTAATAAATTAGCTTGTGAGCTGCAGCTGACAGAATGTTATTAGGTCATTTCACTGACGTATAAATTGTATCCTTCGTCTCATACTTGGTGATTAGAAAAGTAACCAAAATTAAGTTTGAGTTTTAGAAGCAGTATTCAGTACAGGATTTATGGCTTAACGTTGTGGCTCATACTGAAATATCAAGGCTTTGAGGTTTAGGAATATAAATTATTTTTAGTTAGTGTTAACATGTACTGAGCCTTTTGTTGCTTTTACTTTCCAAGATTACTGTTAGAGCTTGAAGGGATGAGCTGCTTACTTTTTGGTTCCAGTGCAAAGGGTTATCAGGGATCGTGCTTTTAGCTGTCAAGGAGCTACTTATTTATAGTTGAGGGTTTGGCTGTTGAGTACCATAATGTGTCCGTACACTAGTATGCTTTCACACTGCATGTCAGGGAGATGGACAAAAATCCTCTGCATTGCCCAGAAACTTTATTCGAAGGCTGTGACGGACTTGGTTTCCATGTGCAGAGATGTCGAGAGGCAGTGAAAGATGCCATTGCAGAAACTGTGTACTGACATGAAGAGATTTATACACCTAACTCGCCATTTTGCTTTTTCTTTCAGGGTGAGGGATGGTGCCATAGTTGTCATGTCACTGGGCTCCTAATCCAGAGGCCTAGACTAGTGCTCTAGGGTCAGAGGTTCAAGTCCCACCATGACAGCTGGTGAAGTTTAAATTGAAATATCGATAGAAAAAAAAGAATCGAACCATAAACTGGAATTCAAATGCTAGTTTCAGTAATGGTCACCCTAAAACGGACATGAGGTGTTGGAAAAATCCATCTTGCACATCAGTGTCCTTTAGAGAAGGAAACCTGTTGTCTTTATCGAGTCTAACCTACCTATCACTCCAGAGTGTGGTTAACACAAGGGGAGTTCAAGATGAGCAGCAAATGCTGGCCTTGTCAATTGTGTCCATATTCCATCAACAAACGTGAAAAAACTGGTGAGCAGTGTAGGTTGAAAATGAGAAGTAACCCAGTACAGAAAAGCAGGAAGCCAACTGACTTTCTTCACCCACACCTGCATCAGGTCAAACTTTTTAAACACATTTGAGTTAAGAGGGAAGAAAAGGATTTTCCTTAATATAGCTTTTGCTTGAGGAACGTAGCTTATTTTTTTTTTTGCAGTACACACGCACACTGGTCCAGCTCCCTCAAAAACCAGCTCTCAGAGTGAGCAGAACCTTTGACACTCTTGTTTATTTTATTTCCCTTTTTTAATTTATTTTTTTAAAACCCCCACACTACCGCCCAACCGCGGTAGTGCTTATTTTTTTACCTAGCACCCATGTGTGTGTGCAGGTGTGAGACACAGTGAAAGACACAAGGTGCAAGAATCTTTATTCAGTTTCCACCACCAGGAAGAAAGGAAACACCCGAGTGGCCAGTGACAAGCGATGCCCTTCACATCAAAGGGCAATGCTGTGTGATCAAACAGTGAAGGGGAGGGCGGGGATTAAATCAAAATAGAGTTGGGGAGGGAAATAATGCACTCCACTCTCTATGACGCCCACCTCTCCCTGAAAAACTCCAGGGTGTCGGTGGATACCGCGTGCTCCTTTTCCAGAGACACCCGGGCTGTGACGTAACCGCGGAAGTGGGGCAGGCAGTCGGCCCTAACGACCCCCTCCATGGCCCGCCGGCTGGACCTGTTTATGGCCAGGCCCAGGAGCAGACCCACGAGGAGGTCTTCAGACCTGCCGTCCCTTCTCCGTACCAGGTGCCCAAATATCAGGAGCGTGGGACTGAAGTGTAACCAAAAGCAAAGGAGAAGGTTAGGAACGTAGCTTATTCACAGTACAACTCGATCTACTGTGCAATTTGGAGGAGTTTGAGTATGTAGTCCTTGAACGAATTTCAAATAAATTGACCATTCACAGATCCTTTTTATCAGTGATGTGGGTGTGTGGTGGGATTGGAAGAATTTGCTCAGTACACAAGGCAATAAAAGTAGCATTTCTCATTGATAAGGCCAATAGAAAGGTATGATGTGTGCTTCCAACTAAACCTGTTGGACTATAACCTGGTGTTGTGTGATTTTTAACTGGGGCAGGCAGTCGGCCCTAACGACCCCCTCCATGGCCCGCCGGCTGGACCTGTTTATGGCCAGGCCCAGGAGCAGGCCCACGAGGAGGTCTTCAGACCTGCCCTCCCTTCTCCGTACCAGGTGCCCAAATATCAGGAGCGTGGGACTGAAGTGCAACCAAAAGCAAAGGAGAAGGTTAGGAACGTAGCTTATTCACAGTACAACTTGATCTACTGTGCAATTTGGAGGAGTTTGAGTATGTAGTCCTTGAACGAATTTCAAATAAATTGACCATTCACAGATCCTTTTTAATCAGTGATGTGGGTGTGTGGTGGGATTGGAAGAGTTTGCTCAGTACACAAGGCAATAAAAGTAGCATTTCTCATTGATAAGGCCAATAGAAAGGTAAGATGTGTGCTTCCAATTAAACCTGTTGGACTATAACCTGGTGTTGTGTGATTTTTAACTTAATAGAAAGGTACTGGGACATTGTGTGTTCCTGAATAGAAGTTTGGATGTAATGGTAGAATGCTACATGCAGTTTTGTGCCCTGCACTACAGGAAGGGACAGATTAAATAGGACACAGTCTGTTACATAGTAATATAAAGAGATTTTGAAAAAAAAAGCTTTCTTTTTATAAGAATTGAAGGAAGTTTTTCATAATTTGAGGACTGAATGTTATGAAGGTGTAGGCAGAGTGGATGCAGATAGATTGTCTTCAATATTTGAGGGTGTGGAATAAAGGACCGTAGCAAACAAAAGGGTAATACTTATTATGCATGAAAGTTCTTTTTATGTACTCTGTGGAAGTTTCAATGATGTCAGAGAGCACTAGGAATGGGATGGGTAGAATTATGGTTTGCCAAGTATTAAGAGCAGCACTTCCTTTTTGTAAAGGTTTTAGAATAGACAGAGAAAACCCGTTTCCGAACCCTCTGTTGTGAGGCTGTAGCTGTTACTGAAGTTAGTGATTGAAGCAGAGATCATTATTCACTTAACAATAGATTAGGTAGATTAAAAAGAGGAATTAGGGCTATGAGAATAGTTTGGGAACATGGGTTTCGGATTACTGTTCATTGTGGAGAACTTATAGTCAAAAAGGTTTGGCAAGGCAATCTGTTTTGTTTTGCAATTTGCTTCAATTGTATAGACAGTATGCAGTAAAACTTTAAAAAATGTCAAGATTGGAAAGAGTTAGTATTCACATACAGTATTTGCATCTTTAAAACTGGGAGATCAAGTTACCAAAGTTTTTAAAACCAGCACTGGGTGTAGGGAAGTTGCGTGTGATGGGGAGAAGCATCACCATGGCAACAACAGTAAAGATTCTGTCAGTCTGGGAAAGATTAGTATGTTTCCTAAATTAAACTAGCAACACGACATTGAGTAGACCACCAATTTAATCAAAGTAAAGTCGCTTTTTTTGTTTGAGTGACACATTTAAACAGGAACTAAATCATAAAACAGAGCTGAAAAATAATAAATAACAGTATACTGAATATCCAGTTAACTCTCAAGTCCCTGTGGCTCTTAGTGGGCTGTGGAGGCCCTTGGGTAAACTGAAAGTTACCATGCGCTGTTTCTGTTGTTGTTCTTTCATGGGATATGGGCATTGCTAGCAAGGCCAGCATTTGTTGCCTATCCATAATTTTCCTTGAACTAAATGGCTTGCTAAGTAATTTTAGAGGACAGTTAAAAGTCAACTATATTGCTACAGGTGTGGTGTCACTGCCATTCCATCATGGTCTGTTGAGTTTGGACTGAAAACAGAAAATGCTGGAAATTACAGGTAGCATCCCATGGAGAGACAGCAAGTTAACGTTTTGAGTCCAGATGACTCCTCATCAGAGCTGATGTGACTTCGCTCCTTCAATGAGTTTGATTTGGGTTACTGACATTTGGGGGTTAGTGCTCCAGAATCACGCTTTTTGGAATCTATAAATTTCTTCACAAAGCCTTGCCCCATTGTTTATTCATCATCAGTTAACACTTGATGGGATAGAAATGCACTTTGTAGCTTCTTCAAAGAGTATCTTTTCAGTCATTACTGGTGAAAAGGCTAACAGCCTCCATTGGGTTATCCACATTGTAATAGCTTTTAAACAAAAGCCTGAATTGGGTCTTTTCATCAAAATCATGGCTGATCTGATAATGCTCATCTCCACATTCGTGCCTTTTCTCCAAAACATTTAGTTCCCTTCTTGTTTAAAACTCTATCTATAATCAGCCTTGAATATACTCAAAAATCCAGCTCCGAGAGCTGTCTCTGGTAAAGAATACCACCAATTTGCAGTCTTCCTGAGAGAAAAATATTCCGCCTCATCTCTGTATTAAATGTGTGACTTCTTATTCTGAAAAAATAACCTTTCTGCATCTACCATGTAAAGTCCCTTAGGAATCTCGTATGTTTCATTTCCATGATTGAATGCTGTATGAAATGTACTGCAAGTAATGAAAATACCCAATGAAGATAACAAAGCACATAAGAGTCATAGCCATAGAGTAATACAGCATGGAAACAGACAGTTTGGTCCAATCGGGGCTCATATCCTTCCAAATATTTTCTATTCATGAACTTATCCAATTATCTTTTAAATATTGTAATTGTACCTGCATCCACCACTTTTTTCTGGCAGTTTATTCCACAAACTAACCATTCTCTGTGGAAAAGTTGCCCCTCCTGTCCTTTTTGAAATCTTTCTCCTTTCACCTTACAAATATGCCTCCTCGTTTTGAACTCCCCCACTTCAGGGAAAAGCCCCTTGCCTTTCACCTTACCTATGCTCCTCATGATTTTATAAACCTCGATAAGGTTGCCCCTAAATTGATTTTGGGAAAGAATGAAGGCCAAAGGATTAACTTGGACATTGCTAATTCCTTCATTTCTCAATGTCCAACAATGCTGTTAGGAGCTGGGATGGTTAATTCCCATGTTTTTGTGTTGAAAACAGTAATCTGATACCTGCTAAGTCAAAATGAGTGGTACAGACAAAAAAAAAGCCCTGCAAGTAGCTGGGTTTCAATGAAAGTATACATATATAATGAAAACCTTTAATGGGAAATTCAGAATTAGGAAATCCCTAGGTGAGATTTCTTAGTTCTCAGTGAATCTGCTGTAGGATAAGTGCATACATACATCACTTACTTGCATTTTTCATTTATAAAATCTGTGTCAAGTCAAATTGACTTCTAGATTTTGAGGCAGTGTAAATGGATTGCTCCAGATATTATGCAGGATCAAAGGTGTTTTGTTTTTGGGAAAGGGTACCCTTACCCTTTTTGTTTTATTGATGGAGACAGAAAGTACTAAAGGGAAATCATGTTTAGGATACTGTCCAGCTGTACTGTAGGAAGCTTGTGAAAGGCACTTAACAGTTAGCCAGAGTAACTCATCAACATGGAGATGGTGAGAACTGCTGATGCTGGAGAGTGAGTGGATAAACAGTTGAGCTGGATAAAGCACAGTAGGTCAAGCAGTATTAGAGGTGAATGGGAATCAGTGTTTCGGGTCAGAAATTTTCATCAGGACTGGGGGACAGGAAGGGGCTGTGAAGAAATGGAGGGGGTTCGGGCTGGGGAAAAGGTAGTTGGGATAGTGATGTAGGTAGGAGGTGGCTGTGATTGGTCAGTGGGAAGGGTGGATCAGTTGTGTGGGAAGGAAGATGAACAGGTTGGGTCAGGTTAAGGGAGTATGGTGGAGAGGGAGGGCTGGGCCTAGGATGTGGTAGGGGGCTTGTGGGGATATTTGGAAGCTGATGAATTCTATGTTAAGGCCAAATGGTTGTAACCTCCCGAGGCGGAAGATAAGGTATTCTTCCTCCAGTTTGTGTGTAGACTTGTATTGATGGTGGAGGTGGACTAGGATGGATATGTGGTTGGGGGAGTGGGAGGTGGTGTTGAAATGGAAGGCAACCAGAAGGCAAGGATAGAGTCCCCCCAGTCCTCTCACACCACTAATCTCCAAGTCCAAAGCATCATCCTCCGCCACTTCCGCCATCTGCAGTCTGACCCCACCACTACAATGATATTTCTCTCCTCAACCCGACCTGCTTTTCATGGGGATTGTTCCCTCGATAGTCCACACTCCCCAACAACCCCTTCTCCACACCTGGAATCTTCCCCTGCAGCCACAGAAGGTGCAAAATCCTCCACACATCATCCCTCGCTTTGGTCCAAGGCCCCAAAGAATCATTCCAAGTCTGGCAGAGGTTCACTTGCATTGCCTCAAACCTGATTTATTGTATCTGTTACTCCCGATGTGATCTCCTCTACTTCAGAGAGACCAAGCTCAAACTCAAGAACCAGTTCATGGAACATCTATGGTCCATATGCTCCAGTCAACCTCATCTTCTGGTTCCCAGCCAATTCAACTCCCCCAACGACATGTCCATCCTGGGCCACCTCTACCTTCATCAGAAGGCGATGTGCAAACTGGAGGAAGAACCCCTTATCTTCTGCCTCGGGAGCTTACAACCATACAGCATTAACATAGAATTCCCCAGCCCCCCCTCTCGACCCCACTCCCTTAACCTGACCCTACCTGTTCCTCTTCTTTCCCACCTACCTGCTCCAGTCTTCTCACTGACCAGTCACAGCCACCTCCTACCTGCATCCACCTATCGCCATCCCACCTACTTTTTCCCCCAGCTCCGCCGCCCTATTTATTTCACTGTCTCCTATCCCTCCCCCAGCCCTGGTGAAAGGTTCCGACCTGAAATGTCGACTCCCCTTCCCCCTCTGATGCTGCTTGACCTGCTGTGCATTTCCTGGCTCATCAATATAACAGGGATAAGGGTTATTTTTGTGAATTTGCTGAAGTCCAGTAGACAAGCTGCTTAACCCTACCCCTGTGGATGTTTTAAAATGTATCGCTTTTTAAATTTTATTTCAAGAGGCTGAGTAAAAATCGGAAATGTTTGAAACACCATTGAGAGTTTGAGAGAACTTTCAGAGCACTACAGAAAGGTTTTAAAACCTTTCAGTATATTTCAAAGTTGGCTTTATAGTCAAAGCTAGTGTATAAAGTTACTGATTGTTAACTATTCAGGTTTGTTCTGTAAGATTATGAATGTCATTAATGGTGGAAGCCTGTGTTGTGGTGATGCATATCAATAAACTCCCATCTGAACTGTCTTGCTGCTCATAATTCCTATCAACTGGGCAGCAGTAAGTCTGTTGTTGTAACTAAGCTCAGCTCCCTTCAGAGGATAATCTAATGACATTTAATCACCTCATATAGTAAGCTTGGAGAAATCTTGCTCAGTAATGAGAACTACAAGTATGACAACATGTTTACTGCACCTTTTTAAGTAACCAGGTGAAGCACAGCGACGGTTTAGATACTTATCAAAGTTGAATTTCTTTGTAACTGCTGTCTTGAAAATTTTATTCACATGATGTGGGCTTCCCTGGTTGGGCCAGCATTTATCACTTAATCCTAATTTTCTTTGACAAGGTGATAGAACGAATATATGAACCAGGAATAGGCTATTCAGTCCCGCCGGCCCACTCTCCCATTTAAACGGTCATGGCTGATCTCATCTCAGCCTCAACTCCACTTTCCTGCTTGTTTCCATAACCCTTCAAGCCCATTACTAATTAAAAATATGTCTATCTGCTCCTTTAAAAGTACTCAATGTCCCATATCCACCACACTTTGGGGTAATGAACTCTACAGATTCATGAGTTTTGGAAGAAGTGATTTTTCCTCATCTCTGTTTTAAATCTGCAACCCCTTATCCTAAAACTATGACCTCTTATTCTAGACTGCTCCACATGAGGAAACATCCTCTCTGTGTCTACTTTAGCATTGGATATACCTCAATTAGATATTCTCTAATTCTTTTAAATTTCAAAGAGTATAGACTACTCAATATCTCTTCATAAGAGAAACCCTCATCTAAAGAATTAATCCAGCGAACTGCCTCTGAATTGCCTCGTACTCAATTCAGGGAACCAAAACTCTACATAATACTGGAGGTGTGATTGCACTAATGTCTTGTACAGTTGCAGCAATACTTCCCTAATTTGATGCTCTATTCCTTTCGCAATAAATGCCAAAAATCCCTATTGCCTGCAGTACCTGCATACTAGTTTTCTGTGATTCATGCATGAGGACATCCAGATGCTTCTGCACCAAAGCGCTCTGAAGTTTCTCTCCACTTAAATAAGTTATGTTTCTATTCCATATGAACAAAATATGTTGCCTCACATTTAGGAGATAGTGAGGACTGCAGTTACTTGAAGGGTCCGAGTTGATAAACTGCGGCGCTGGAAAAAGCATAGTAGGTCAGGCAGCATCCGAGGAGTAGGAGAGTCGACATTTTGGGCAGAACCTATCGTCGAGGCTGATGAAGGTTCCTGACCGAAATGTTGTCTCTCCTGCTCCGCGGATACTGCCTGACCTGCTGTGCTTTTTCCAACTTCAGATTTATCTATGTTAAACTCTATTTGCCAAATTTTGGTCCATTCATTTAAATTTTTTTTCTTCTTTATTGTAACTTACTTTTCCACCTATGTTTTCGTTGTTTGCAAATTTGGCTACTTGCTATGGCAGACAGGTAGATAAAGTGAATAAGGCATATGGGATACTTGCGTTTGTTAGGTGAGGCATTGAATACAAGTTTAGGGGCATCATGATGGATCTGTAAAAAACGTTAGGCCACATCTAGAGTACAATGTGCAGTTCTGCTTGTCACAATATAGGAAGATTTCACTAGAGAGGGTGCAGAGGAGATTCACCAGGATATTGGCTGCGCTTGATTATGAAGAGAGACTAGGTAGTCTGGTATTGCTTTTTTTTTAGAGCAGTGGACTGGGAACCTGTTTTTGTTTAAAAAAAATTATAAGGACCATTGAAGGGTACATAAGAAGAAACTCTTCCCTTTTGAGGGATCAGTAACTAATGGGCATAAAGTGTTGGGGGTTAGAGAAGACTTAAGGAAGGACATTTCACCCAGAGGGTGGTAGGTTACTGGAACTCACTGTCTGAAAGGTTGTAGAGATAGGAACCATTTGCAATGCTTCAGAAATATATAAATGATCACTTCAAGTGCAATGCGTCACAAGACTATGAGCCAAATGCTGGAAAGTAGAATTAGAATAGATGCTTGATGACCAGTTTGGGTATGATGGGCCAAAGAGCATTTTTCCATGCTGTAAAGCTCTATGGTTCTGTGATTCCAATTGAAAAGATCCTTATTTGAAGATGCCTAAAAACTGAGTCAAATGGTCACTTGATAGACATTAATTATTTGTTGGTAAATATAACGACACGTATACTACTATTCATGACCATCAGATATTTCAATGCACTTCCCAGCCACCAAAATATTGCTGAAGTTTAGACACTGTTGTGTGAAACATAGCAGCCAATTTGCACAAAGGAAACTCTCACAAGTAACAATGTGATAACTACCGGATAGCCTGTTTTTGTGATGTTAATGGAAAGATTATTATTGGAGATTTCTATCCTGCCCTTTGAAATAGCGCAATGGTATCTTTCAAGTCCACTTCAGAGAAGAGACAGGTTTACCATAACATTGAAAGGATGGTAGTGCAGCACTCCCTTAGTAAAGCCATCTTGGAGCCAGAGGAACATATGGCTGTTCTGCCATATAAGGGACAGACGACTGAAGGTTGTTTAACCGAGGGTGAACACTACTTGGGCAAAGGGCAATATTGAGAAGAAGGGGCCTTTATGGTTACCTCAGCTGTGTGGGAATTGACAATGTGCTGTTGGTGTCACTTTGCATTATAAGCCAGCTGTCCAGCCAACTGAGCTAAGTGATCCCATCTCCCTCCAGCATTTGAGAGTCAGCCTTGATTTTGATGGTCATTTGTCAGAATGTAACTTGAACCTTATGACTTGAAGTGAGTATAATACTAATACAGCTTAAATTGATGATGCATTTCTTTAGTTCCTACCTTATTTGAAAAGTGGTTTTCTGCCTGGAAGCATTGTATTGTAATTTATACTCCGAGTGACTTGTTTACAGGATCTTCAATTTGTCAGATGCTGATTTACTTCAAAATAGTAACAGCAGTCTTGGGTCTTCAATCACTTGAGTGAAGTATCAAAGAATGGAAGAAGGGAAAAATGATTGGGGAAAAAAAAAGTATCCTATTTCTTCTGATTAATCCCTAACCTGGCAACCTTAGGAAGCTATAGCAAAGATGATAACTTGCTGCACAGCCCAAGTTCCCAATAGATTTTCTATACTCTTCACCCTTTACGTTTCCTGACTTACCTCCAACCACTAATTACATTATCTTGGTCTTTAGTTCTCCTCATTCCAATGTGCTCTGCCATAGTGAGTACCTTATAGATGCAAACTCCTGATTATATTTAGCTCATGCTTTAACACTCATTGTCAGCATTTAGCTTAACATAGGAACAGGAGTAGGCCATTCAGCCCATTCAACATGCCCTACTAAGGCTGATCATCTTCCTGAATCCACTTTTCTCCACTATCTCCATATCCCTTAATATCATTAGTTGCCAGAAATCTATCAATTTTAGTCTTGAACCTGCTCAATGATTGAGCTTCCATGGCCCTCTGGGGTAGAGATTGGCAAAGGTTCACCACCCTCTCAGTGAAGAAAATCTTTCTCATCTCAGTTTTAAATGGTTTATATTGTGAGATAATGAACCTTGGTTCTTGACTCATTCCGTGTGGGAAACCTCTCATTTATCTGGATCAGTGGTGCTGGAAGAGCACAGCAATTCAGGCAGCATCCGAGGACAGGCAAAATCAACGTTTCGGGCAAAAGCCCTTTACCTCGTTTTTACCTCGTTTTTACCTTTTTACCTCGTGATTTTAACCTCTCATTTATACCCTGTGTAAGAATTTTGTAATTTGCAATGAGTTCAGTCCTCATTGTTTAAAACTCTAGGGAACACAGACCCTTTCTAACTCCTCAGAAAATATGAGAGCACATGAATAAACTAATTATCAAGATTCTTCAGAACAAAGTTCTTGTCTTTGCTGCACAACAAGTTTGAACTGGAATATGCAACATGTTGACACCCTATATTGACTAGGAGCATGTTGATTTATTCCACTGGCTCCACGGTGGTGCTGTCTTTGGAAATAGGTGGCGGAACGTAGCACTTAATGGTTCAGCTCAGCAACAACTGGTGCAACATTGCAGCTTGTAGCTAATACCAGTTAAGTTCATGAAGTACTTCTACCTCTGAGTCAGGGCATGTGGGTTTAAGTTTCACGTCAGAGCCACCTAGGTTGGAACTCCACTGTAGGACTGACAGCTGCTCTGTTCCTCAAAGAACAAATGAGTTGGCCCCTTGCCATTTCTCTGGGTTCAAGAGACTGTACCATAGAATCTTTGATCAGGGAGTTCTTGTGTTTTGGCTGACATGCTAAAAAGAGAGACTAATTGTCCATTTATAATTTGTGTGGTCTTACTGTGTACATGGAATGACTTACAAGCAGTGGCTGCTATTGGGATGTAATTGATTTAGAGGGATTACATAGAATTAATGACCCTGCACTGGTTATGTATAAGCATCCTTGTATCCTTGTTCATTTCAACCTGTCAGCATAAGTTTGTTCCCTCTCATTGTATTTACCGAACCTACTTTTACATAGAGTCATAGAGATGTACAGCATGGAAACAGACCCTTCGGTCCAACCCGTCCATGCCGACCAGATATCCCAACCCAATCTAGTCCCACCTGCCAGCACCCGGCCCATATCCCTCCAAACCCTTCCTATTCATATACCCATCCAAATGCCTCTTAAATGTTGCAATTGTACCTGCCTCCACCACATCCTCTGGCAGCTCATTCCATACACGTACCACCCTCTGTGTGAAAATGTTGCCCCTTAGGTCTCTTTTGTATCTTTCCCCTCTCACCCTAAACCTATACCCTCTAGTTCTGGACTCTCCGACCCCAGGAAAAAGACTTTGTCTATTTATCCTATCCATGCCCCTCATAATTTTGTAAACCTATACACCTACGCATTATCTGTGTTTGTTTCAGATTTCCATCTTCCACAGTATTTTGCTTTTATTTGAGGAAGCATATTGTTTTAAATTAATGTCCATCCTATTTTGGTGACCTGTAACCTGGAAAAATAAGATGTACTTGTCTGTCTTTGCTCCGGTCTAGAATTACAGAAATTCAGTACTCCCTTTTTATCAAACGAGCACTGATATGTCTCCTATGGTTTGCAATGGGATAGTGGTTTTGCCACCAAAGAGACAAACAAGAGGCATTAAATCTCTCCATGTGGGAGAATTTAAATTTTATTTAATGAATCTAGAATTTGAAAATAAAACTAGCGTTAATGTTTGTGAAGCTGCGAGAGTTATAAAAAGGAACAAAATTGATGCACTAATATCTGTTAGTGAGGATGGCAGATTTCCTTCCCTATGTTCCCTGTAAATTGTGAAGATGTACAGCAACTTGTAAGTTCCCACTGCATGCAATTTGGTGTCTAGGCTGGACAAAAGTAGGTCCTTATTCCTTTCTGGCCTGGATGACTTGGGACTATCAGCAGTGTGGTTCACTATGAACTGCCCTCTAAAATGGACCAGCAGGTTACTCATTCAAGAAGGCAATCTCCTATTCTGTGATAGAGGTATCTTTCCAAACACAAAGGTTTAACACATACATTTTTCAGACCTTGAATTTTGTCCTCTGTTTTGTTTCTGCTGCCGTCTACCACCTAACCACCTACCTCCTCCATGTGTCTGCTTTCCTTGGTCTTGCTTTCAGTGTGCTGGTCTACATGCTGGCATTAACTTCTCTGAACTCTATTGGTAATTTAGCATGGTCAATCCACCTAATTTGCAGATCATTGGACTGATGGAGGAAACCGGAATACCTGGTAGACACCCACACAGACACTGGGAGAATGTGCATACTCCAAACAGACAGTTGTCCGAGGTTGGAATCAAACTTGGCCTCTGACGCTGTGAGGCAGCAGTGTTGACCACTGAGCGTATAATTATGTGTATTAGTTTAAATATGATTGCATAATATGGTCAAATGTTGTAACTTGGAATGTGGATTGTGAATATAATTCGGCAAAGAGAGGGGTGAGTAAGTGTGTAATCTTTTGATTGGAAGTTATTACCTTTTAGGCACAGTCGATTGGAAGCTTGTTTTCAGTGAAAATGGCATAAAACCTCTGTTGAGACAATAACAATTTAAGCTGTTTACCACTTTTGGATATGTACATCTTCCAAGCATGTATCAATAAAAATTTAACAAAGAAACCTGAGAGCAGTGTCAACTAAGAGGAAGTAAAAGGTTTCGCTCAACATTTCTGTCATAAAGATGATTTTTACCTCATGAATGGTGGACAGATTTTAATAAGTCAGGAGATGAATTACTAGCTGCAGAATTCCTGTCATCTGCTGTTCTCACCATTTGGTGAAATTCAGTTTCTCGTCAGTTGTAACCACAAGATGTTGAAAATGGATGTTTCAATGGTGCTAATATTGATGAATGTCAGTGAGAGACAGTGAGATTATCTCATGTTGGAGATGAACATTACTTGATGCTTGTGTAGTGTAAATGTAACTTAGCATTTATTAGCCTCAGTCTTAATGTAGTTCAGGTGCATTCAGACATAGACTACTTCTATGGAGTCACAGTTGGTGCTGAACCTTATACAATCATCAGTGACATTGCCACTTCTTAGGTTATGATGGAAGGAATGTTGCTGATGATGATTTGGTCTTTGACACTATCCTGAAGAACTCCTGCAGTATTATTGTGTGCCTAAGATAATTGGCATCCACCAGCCCAACCATCCTCCTTCTGTGTGTTATAGATCAGGCCAGACCGCCTCAAAACATTTCAAGAAAGTAGTCCTGACCCTAACTTTGCAAGTTGTGTTAAGCAGGTGTATTGTGGATATTCCAGGAAAGCTGCAGTAATTTATAAGATTACTGAATGAAAGACAAACAAAAGAGAACAAAATACAGAATTACTTAACCTATCTGAAAACCAAACAGATTATACCAACTTAATAATGCGGTTTCAAATACTTGCAACAGTCCTCGTACATCCCTTGCCACAAAAGGTAAAATCAAACACAGGGTCTAATAGGAGAGAAGTCAGAGAGAGGGTCAACATGGACCATCTTCTCTTGGGTCCAGCAGTTTCCAGCTGACTGCTTTCATGGAATAGCCAGACTGCCAAAACCCAAATCAAACCAGAGAAAAGCTGAGCTGAAGAACAGGCCACACCCCTTTCATTGTACAAGTGCTTTTGTCTGAGGCAGTTTCTGTTAGCTATCATCAAATTGGCCCCACAACCTTTCAACTTTAGACTTTTTGGAATCTGTCTTTTATGACCTCCCTGAAAAAAAAACAAGGATAACATCACCTTTTTAAAGGAGGAGCATGGTCACATGTGCTAGGTTTGACCTCAACCAGTAGAGAATTCCATAACCCCTCTCCTCAATTCCTACTCAGGTTTTTGATGTTGCACTCGGTCAAATATTCAAGAATGATTGTTTTTGTTCCTCATCTTGAGCTTTGTTCCTTTATCAATGTTATCAAATTGGCTTAGAATAATTTGCCTACTTTTCAATTCTATTTCTGATAAAAGTTCCTTTGATCTGAAGGTAATTGTAATGAGGTCAGGAGGTGGGTGAATAACAGGCATTTGAACTCAATGTTAACTATGTTTCTGTCACCACAAATGCTGTCAGACATGCTGAGTTTCTCCCGCACTTTCTATTTCATTTCAGGAGATGGTGGGCCTGGTGAGACCCATACTGAATGCCATTGAGCAGGTTGTTGTTAGATAAGTGATTCTTGATAGTACTATCAGTGATATCTTTCATCATTTTGATCACTGAGAGTAGACTGGGCAATAATTGGCTGCCTTACCTCTGTCCTGCCTTTGCTTATGGGAACTGCATTTTTCCACATTGCTGGATAGACATTGGTGTTGTACAGCAGGTAGGTCACAGGTGTGGCTCATTTTGAAATCTAATGTTTTGCACTGATGTACGTGGTATGTCCCATCATTGATAGTAAGGATATTTGTGGAGCTTGTTCCTCCTATTAGTTGTTTAGTAGCCCTCCACCATTATTGACTGGATGTATCAGAACTGCAGACCCTAGATCTGATTTGTGGATATGGGCTGCAGGCTCTGACCTTGGCATCCTGAGTGGTTATTGACATGGCGCACCCATAAGACACGGCTACTCAGTAATGTGTTAATGTTGTTTCCCATGAGTCCTCACAGTCATTGCAGATTTCACATCACCTCCAGAATCTATTTTCAGAACTGGTACCTAAGAAAAATTACTTATTGAAGTATTTTTGCATTTTGAATAATCACAACTTTGAACTTGATCGACTGGTTTATTACATCATTGTGTTAGAAGAGAACGTTCCCATTTCAGTTCAGCTGTTAATTTGTTTTCTCTTCAGGACTCTACGAGAGAATGGAAGCCAATCGAGCAACGCAGCTGCACAGATGTCCTGTGGCTGTTGATACTTATTCTATTCTGCATTGGCATGGTGAGTTCAGCTTCATTTTTGCTGAAAGAATTCATTGATCTAAGTTGTTACTTTATTGGCTCTGATATTATGGCTAGCAACAATAGAATGATGCTTGGTGTGTTCAGAGATTACACAAAAAAACACATAGCGCAGAAAAAGACTATTTGTTCCAGTCAGCCCATGATACTGTTTGTGCTCCATTCAAGTCCACCTCCTTCTTTCCTAATCTTAAACTGTATCACTGTAACCCTTGTCTCCCAGCTTCTTCATATGCTCCTCCAGCTTCTCCTTTCGATTTAACCACTCCCCGAGGCAGCAGTTTTAAAATTCTCACTACTTTCTGCTTTGTTGTTTTCTCCCCTGGTGTTTATCTTATGTTGATAGCTTACAGTTACACTCTTCCTTCCCAGAAAAAAAAAAGTCATCTGTCTGTATCCCCTCTAGAAAAATCTTACATTTTGTTCAGAGCTTTTTTATTAGGTCACCCCCTGTCATCATTTCTCAAGGGAAAATTATCCCAGCCTGGTTAACGTTTCTTGATGTGTTTACTCATGCATCCCTGCACCCCCTCCAGTTCCTCTAACTATTTTACAATATGGCGAATCGAACTGTGTGCAGTACTCTCCAATGTAATCTGGTAAATTGGCTTCGAATAATTTACCTACTTTTCAATTCTATTTCTGATAAAAGTTCCTTTGATATGAAGGTAACGCCCTCTCTTCTTTCCATGCCCTTGAAAAGTCTTGGGTGATAATTTGAATCAGTTAGCTATTATGAGCTTCTCTTCTATCTCTTACTGTATCCATTTGGCACAGATTTTACTTCACAGTCCATTTAGCAATTCTTATGGTAGAACATTGAAAGAAATCCCTGTAAAGCTGCCGTGAATAATGCTTGCTCAACTCATTTAGCACTAAACCCGCTCAACTCATTTAGCACTAAACCCACACAATGTAGAAAAGCTGAAAAACTCGAGGCTGGAGAGATGCTGGGTTCTCAGTTCATGCAGCAATCAGTTAAACAACAACTCATCCCTAGGCAGTAGAATTTGCCACTTGCACGTTTGCACATCCTGTACTTCAACTATGATCCTTTTATTTCAGTCAGTTTGAAAAATAGCTTGGCTGACATTAATGTGCTTCAAAGAACTTCAATGACCCACTTCCCAAGGTGCCTTGGGCTATGCTGCATGATGTCTCATATGGCTTGATCCAAAATCATAGACCTTAATCCCTAGTGTTAGATAAATTCTTGAATGCATCTACTTTTATGATCTACTGTAATATTGTTCCAATTTCAATATGGAAACATGCTGATAAAGACTTGTGTTTGAGCAGAAGGGCAAATTATATTTATTTTTCCAAGCCGGAGCTTGTATTTCTAGCCAATTTCCCTCAGCAGTGATAATCGTCCTGCCTTCAGAAGTAAAATGACTTACAAAGACATATGTTGGCTAATGTATGGAGACTTGACTGGAGGGAACCAGAACAACTATGTAGTATCACCTGAGGAAAATTACGAGTTTGTTGTCAGTGTATCTGCAGCCTGTCAAACTGCTGATTTGACTGAAGCGTATGTGTGAATTTAGTTTAGGGGTTAGACATGTTTGCTCCTAATTTAACTACCTGCAGCATCCCATTTTTAACCAATGCATTGCCTTCCAAGCTTGCCAACTGTTCATAGTCTGAGATGTTGCAGTTTGTCAGGGTTGCAACAATTGTGTTGTCTTCCCCACTTATGTATGAAGCTCTCCCCTCCGCCCCCACCCCACTTATTCAGTTCTTTTCATGTTCCTTGTTCTAAATGCAGACTTGCTGCTGTGGTACTTACTTCCATAGGTCCTTACAGTTCTCAAATGTGACTTAAATAGACTTTTCATTTTTTTAAGCTTAGACAACAGATTTCTGCAGATGGTTTGGAAGAGTGGAAGGAGACCATAAGCAGAACCTAATGCTGTCCTCTCCTAATATTCATAAGTACACATTACCCACACACTGTGCTGTTATCATCTTATTTGATATCAGCTAATTCACCTTGGGCATTGAGCCAGGGATTTTGCTGGTATTCTGGACAACATTTCTGTTCTAAATGAAGTACAAGAGTATTTTGTTCAAATAAGTAATACTGAAAGATTTCAAGAAGCCGAATACTAGTGTGCTGTGTCACATAGCTGTGAACCTAATTTTAACCATGGTGTCTGGGCCTGAAAGTTGTATATCTATTTATTTAGTTGTCCTACTTCAGAAAATGAGTTGCCAAAGAATAATTTCAGAGATGACCTTCACTTAATTTTGCATTCATTAACAATCTCAAACATTACAAGTGTAAATTTCCTAACGGCACAGTTTGACTAAGGTCTCTTTATTTGTGGAATAAATGTAACCCTAAATATATGCCTTCCATAATGAAACCCATTTGCACAACAATTAACATGATTAATCAACAGTAACATTTACTCATCCAGCACTGCACCGGCCACTGACTAGAGTCTCCTATTTACCTCCAAGACAAACATCAGCTGGCTGTTGTGTGGTTCAATTACATGCATATCAATGTGGCAACCTTTTCTCATCTAATTTTCTAATTTCTGAGAGCTGCATCATAACAGACCCATAATATAATTTGGAGCAGAGAATCAGGTGCTGTTAGTTTGATTAGCTGAAATGATTAGTGGCATCCTGAGACCAAACACGTTGTGGTTTTGCATTATAACGCTAGTGGCTTAATGGTGTTTACACTCACTCGCTGCCTTTTAGAATATTACATGGTATTCTTTGTGTTAAATGGCATTTTTGATATATTTGCACCACACATTTCTGAGGTGTGCTGGAGAACACAAATGTTGCTGTAATTGACAAATGGGTGCAATAAACTGCTCGAGTTAGGCGTTGGCAATGTTAAAAATATACTTTCCCCACCTTTTTCTACTGTTGTGTAAACTCTATATAATTTTTTTTTCATTTAAAAGAGTTTTCATTACAATGTTATAATGAAGGTATGATAATAAGCTTGTGAAATGCTCTGTTTAGGTTGTTATTTGTGGCTTTGCAATAGCTTCTGGAGCAGCCCAGAGGTTGATATTTGGATATGATAGTTTTGGAAACATCTGTGGCCAAAAGAATGCCAAAGTGGAAGGAGAAGAATGGAGTGGTCTTGATCACACAAAAAATAAGTAAGTAAATAATATTAGCGTCACAGAATGATGTGCATTGTTCCATTACAGATTTGTCCAATTCTGGGATGTATCTATCCTTTAACTTCATCTATACTTCTCGCTGTCTCAGGAAGGCACCAACATAATCAAAGATCCTTCCCATCCCATTTATAACCTCTCCCAACCTCTTCCATTGGGCACAAGATACAAAGGCTTAAACACAAGTTCCAACAGATTCAAAACCAGCTTCTTGCCCGTTGTTATTAGACCTCTGAATGGACCGCTCAAGTTTTGAATTTAATGTTGATCTCGCACTTTGTGCACGTTCTCTTCAGCTGTAATGTTGTCTTCCTCACTCTGTTCTGTTACATTAAAGGGCATCTGGATGGGTATATGACTAGGAAGGGTTTAGAAGGATATGGGTCAAATGCTGCATGGAGGAGTTGGTCTGACTCCATGTTGTACATCTTTAATCCCCTTTTCTGCAAACCCAAACAAGGTGAAGTGCTTAGGGGTTCAGATTTATTTTGTGGCAGGGTGGATTGTGGCTGGATGAAATGGAGATCCATTCCTGTATCTGACCCTGCAATAATGCCAGAGGTAGCCTTGGGGCTTCTGGCTGCAGTGGCAGGCTGTTTCAAAGTGCTCCAGAACTTTTGTAAAATTGGAGGAAAAGAATAAAACAAAGAACAACTCTCCTGATCTTCCCATCCTTCACCCACTGCCTAAGCTCGACCCCTTAAAAGCCCTATGTCCTCTTAATGTAAATACATGCATCCACAAACCGTCAACCACCCTTTCTGGTGGACAGACCTCTGAACTCATTATTAAAGAAAGTTTTTCAATGTCCAATGATTAATTCACTATTCTTTATATAAAAAAGACACATTTATTGATTAAACAATTAATCAGTGTATTTAATTTCTTTAGACCTCGTATAAAATGTGTCTTTGTAATTGTAGATCCACTTAAAATACTTTATAAGCAATTCAGGGGCCGTGCAAATTATGAACCTACAATTGCCCCATTGTGATAATGAAAGGTTATGAACTGAACAAATGATTGAAGGCACTGACTGGATCAACATTCTCTTTAAGCAGTGTGGCCATGCAGCCAGACTGAAATTCCACGCACATTCAGCGCACCAACTCATTGACCTTGAGTTTCAGAGGTCAATTGTGACATCAAGGAATCCTAGCAAAACTGGAGTTGGTTGGACACAGGGATCAAGCTACTTACCTAACTTATCCAGTGATAGCAACACCTAGGATTGCAACACTATTCAATATTAGTTGATGAGAAATGTGTTGAAGCAAAAAGAAAGGTGAAAGTTTGCATTTTGAACTTTAATATATGTTTCTGTTCTTTTCCTCTCTCAGGTATGTTTTTTTCTTGGAACCCTGTAACTTGGATGTTGTAAATTTAAAAATTAAGTCCATGGCTCTATGTGTAGCGAAATGTCCAGACATGGAGCTCCGCACATTTGAGGATGTTAAAAGATTTGCACTTGAAAATGGTAAGGCCAAAACATTGGTGATGGAAAGAAGATTTGGAATTTAGAATGTGCTTTTATTCACACTGTAACTCTTGCTCAGCATTGAAACGATTCAGAAGCATTCGCATAACCTTTAGAAATAACAAGTGCTCCTGACCAGTCCTTGACTACCTCTTCATTCAAGTTAGAAATGTTTCAACTTATGGCTTTTCCCGTCTCTTATTTCAGAGTATGACTTTCAATCAAGGTATCTTAGAATTACCTATCTCAATTATTAGCCTCATATGCAGGACCTTTTATTTTCTCAAGTTTTCTGAAAGTCTACATATATACAATAAAAGTAAGCGTGTCATTCTTGGCATCTGTTTTACTAGAGAACGAATGGCCCTTCCCAAACTGTTACTGAATGGCATCAATATTCCAACAGCAATACACCATCAAACAGTTGGTGATATTTATGCAAACGTATCCAAAATCAAATGAACTTTCATTCTGTCAAACGAACTAAAGTTCATCCACTCTACAGATTGAAATACCATCCCCTCACCAGTGAATCCTGTAACCATTTTCCCATCACATTGTATTTGAAAAATGAGCACTGATTTAGTCAAGGGGAATTGCAAAGCAACAGGCTAAAGTCATTAAAAAGTGTTCAGAATTGTGCTTGTTAAGTCATTCTTATCCATAATTAGCATCAGATTCCTTACATACTTGCACTCTGAAGACATTTGACAACAAACGTGATCAATTCTGCTATTTCTTCAGGAAATTTACTGAACTCTAAATTTTACTGATGATCTGTAGGCATATTTAATAGTAGGTGCCAACTACTAGAACTCAAAACAACTAACTGAATTAAAAGCTCAAGATATAAGAATGACCAAATTCTAATAAGCAGTTAAACTTTGAACTTTGTTAACCTTGTCCTTTCAATAATTGTCTGTAGTTTAATATTTTCTTTTTAAGAATGCACTGAAGAACTGACTTCCGTTTGGCCCTTTGCTGTGGTGGTAATTGATTTTTCAATAAATATGTTCAATAGCAACACTTTAAATACTTTTTTTTTACTGCTTTCATACTTTTTATGATAATACGTTTTACTTGTGATACTAAGCCTTTAAAAGTGATAATGTGGAAGGCTTGCACTCCATATTAGGTGCACCATCAGCCACATGGTTGTGGGATTCCTACAACACTGCATTTTCTGAACAATGTGGAAAATTGCTCAGCTATATCCTGTCCACAATATCAGGACCTAGGTCATAGAGATGTACAGCATGGAAACAGACCCGTAATCGGGTGAAATAATAATATTCTGATTGTCTACTCTGTCAGTGAAGTGATGGCAGGAATCATTGACAGTTCCATCAAATGGCACTTGTAGAGGGATAACTCACTTACTGACCCTCAGTTTGGGTTCCATCAGGGCCAGTTGGCTCTTGACTTCATAACAGCCTGAATCCAAACATGATGAAAGAGCTGGACCCCAAAGGTATGGTGACATCAAGGCGGTGTTTGAATCAGTATGGTATCCAGGAGTCCTCACAAAAGTAGTCATTAGGAATAAGGGGAAAAATTCTTTATTGGTCGGAGTCATACTTAGTACAGAGGAAGAAGATTGTGGTGTTTGGGGGTCATTCATTTTAGTCTCTGGTCATCTACTGTGTTAGGGCAGTCTCCTAAACCTAAACATCTTCATCTGCTTCGTCAGTAACTATTCCTCCATCATAAGGTCAGAAGTGGAATATACTTTGTGCAATGCTCAGCATGATCATAACTGTTTAGGTGTTGAATCTGTTTTTATCCATGTTAAAAAACCTGGACAATATCTGGCTGATAAGTGACAAGTCACGTTCACATCGCACAAATGCTAAACAATGACATCCAATCAATTCCACATGAAATTTACTTGCATTACCATTGCTGACTCCCTTATTACTAACATCCTGAGGGTTAACATTGACCAGAAACTGAACAGGATCAATTGCAATGTATTTGCAAGAAAAGGTCAGAAGCAAGGAGTTCTGCAGCAAGTAACCTCTCTGCTATCTCCCTGAAATATGTCCGCCATCTACAGGGTATAAGTCAGGAGTATGACGGACTATTCTACATGTGGTTGAGTAGGTGCTAATCCACATTCCTGATGAAGGGCTTAAGCCCGAAATGTCAATTCCTGCTCCTCAGATACTGCCTGACCTGCTGTGCTTTTCCAGCACCACAGTCTCATCCCGAGGTGCTAATCGAGCTAAAGAAGCTTGATACCATCCAGGATGCAGCAGTCTGCTTGATTGGCACACTAGTCAGCACCTTCAATATTCACTCTTTTTACTTCTGATGCACAGTAGCAGCAATCTGTACCATCTACAAGGTGTACTGCAGTAACACACCCAGGTTCTTTGACAATACCTTCCAAGGTTGTGACCATGACAAATGAGAAGAGCAAGGGAAGAGGTGTGAGGTCACTCCCACTTGCAAAATCCCCTCCAACTCACAGTTCATACTGACTTGGAACTATATTGCCAATCCTTCACTCTCACTCAGTGAAAATCCTGAAGCTCCTTCTCAACAACACTGTTGGTGACCCTGCTCCCAAGGACGACAATGATTATAACAAAGCTACTTACCAACACTTCCAGAGCACTTAGTGCCAGCATTTATTGCCCATCCCTATCAGCAATGTCCGCATCCCGGAATTTTTAAAAAGATCTTGAGACTTTTTTTTTATTCTGGATGTAAATATATGATGTGATTTTCTCGCTACCCTAACCTACTTTAAATACTGATTGTCTTTAATAAATTATGCTTTTCAGCTGCTTGCTTTACATTCTTATTAAAACTATTGGAAAATAAGGATATGCTAGGCTGTGCTTTGCTCTTCTGTCTCTAGATCTTAAATTTGATGGAATTTTAATTTTGCTTACATAATGTTTTGAAGTTGATATTTTTCAAGCAATGAAAACTGATTCTTCTGCTGCTGATCTGCCAGATAAGTGTATCCTAATGAGATAACATTTTTAATATTGATTTGCCAGATCTGCAGCATAGAAGCAAGTCCACAAATGTGATTTTTTAATTCAGTATATTTTGTTGCAGGGTCTAGGCTGTGCGCATATGAGCTGGAGCCATCAAAATATACATCAGGAAGATCGAGTTTATGTCCTAAACTTCCTGTTAAATCAAGGTAGGAAAATTCAGGGAGAATCCTCATCAGAAATCCCCAGTCATAATATCTATTGAACTTAAAAAAAAAAAGATTTTTTTCATCAAACTGCTTTGTGTTTTGGGTAAAGTGGGAAGCTACTCCAGAAGTTCTGATCAATGCATTTATATTCTGAATTTTGTGCTTGTATATCCAATAGAGTTAAAACTTGAGGTATTCTTAATTCAAATCTACTTATGTTTATATTTTGGAATGTAAAGTATTTCTGTATTTTCTAAATTAATGGTTGAAGTATCTGTTTCCTTCCTGGATATGTTTTCAATACTGCAAGGTCACATCTTTCAATGAGACTATGACTGTTACTGGTAATTGCAAAATTTTTCTCTGTTCTGAAAAGCTGTTACATGTTACAAAATATAGAAACTGGTAAGTTCAAAGCACTGTACCTGTGTTTTGGATACAAACCTTGTGTCTGAGCATCTTACACAATTTGGCTTTGTAACACATGTGCTCTTTAAATGGGAAGTGCCTTTCCTGTTATTGGTAAGGAAGAAAATATTCTCTGTAAGGTCTGTGCCTAAAGCTGGTTGCAGCCTCTTTTGCCTATACATTGTTTTACTCTCTCTCCCTGTCTGGTCCTTTGCCAAAAGTCTGGTGTGAAATTGCTGAAAAGTTGTTTAGCCCCATCTCTCATTTTCCTCTCTCCAATCCGGCATTTAATCATAATTTCTTTTTGATCTCAAAAAGCTCATCACTCTTCTTTCAAATCTGATATAGATCTCAACCACAACCACTATTCAGCATTACCATCATCCCCACCCCTGGTTGAGCCTGGCTGCTTTGTTCCAAATCCTAATGAAACAATTTTACTCTGTGTTGTTCATGTATTAGATACTTCTGTCTCTGGATTCTAGTATTGATTGAGGTCTTGATGATATCTCTTGATGCTGACGTGTGCCCCTTGTGAACCTTTCCTCTGGTTAATCCTTTGATGTGTTATTTCTCTGTGTTTTGGGAATTGAATTGTTTATTCTATCCTCCAAGTGAGCTTTGTACTTGTAACGAGATTTACCAAAACCAGTAACACCCAAGTTTGAATGTTGTCATTGCCATTGAAGCCAAGTTTTATTTTATCCATGGTATTCAATATGTTTCATCCTCTGTATTTCTGGAACCATGTGCTAAATATTTTGCTAATCCACTTATTACATATTTAACAAGACCAGGCCCATTAGTGTTTTAAGGTCTTCGAACAAAGCTGTTTTCACTGCTGCGTGTTTCCCCTCAAATTGCATGTCAGTGTTACAGAGTCATAGAGATTTACAGCATGGAAACAGACACTTTGGTTCAACTTGTCTATGCTGACCAGATATCCTCGTCCCATTTGCCAGCATTTGGTCCATATCCATCTAACCCTTCCATTCATCTAGATGCCTTTTAAATGCTGTAATTGTACCAGCCTCTGCCACTTCCTCTGGCAGCACATTCCATACACGCACCATCCTTTGAATGAAAAAGTTATTCCTTAAGTCCCTTTTGAATCTTTCCCCTCTCACCCTAAATCTATGCTCTCTAGTTCTGGACTCCCTCACCCCAGGGAAAAGACCTAGGTTATTTACCCTACCCATGCCCCTCATGATTTTATAAACCTCTATAAGGTCACCCCTCAGCCTCCGACGCTCCAAGGAGAGTAGCCCCAATCTGCTCAGCCTCTCCATCTGGCTCAAACTCTCGAACCCTGGAAACATTCTTGTAAATCTTTTCGGAGCCCTTTCAAGTTTCACAATATCTTTCTTATAGCAGGGAGACCAGAATTGAATGTAGTATTCTTAAAGTGGCCTAACCAAAGTCCTTTACAGCCACAACATGACCTCCCAGTGTTGTTAATAATTCATTTTTTTTCTCTCTCAATTTTAGTTCAAGAATTGCCTAGAAGTTCCTTTATCTGCTCACTCTGTTTATTCTCCAGATCAATGACATCATACCCCTGTGACAATGTGGATTATAATTTATTGTCCCCTGAAACCAATTCTGATAAATTGTACTTGGTAACAATAAGCTGTTGCCATAGCGAGACTGACATTCCTGTGAACTGAGCCATGCCCTGTTCTGTGTCGTAACTACAGTAACGTCCTGAAGGACCAACAAATGCTGCTTGATTGTGGTATACGTCTCAGAGCCTGAGGGTTGTCCACTGGATTCTTGTGGCTACTCTGTAAGATGATGAATACAACACAATCAGGGTTAAGCTTTGGGGCTTAATCTTATAGTAGGATTTATTTTCACATGTATGTATTACGTAGGAAAACATCATAGGGAGGGAAGACTGGTTGGTATAATGCATGCTGAAAATGTGTTGCTGGAAAAGCGCAGCAGGTCCGGCAGCATCCAAGGAACAGGAGAATCGACGTTTCGGGCATAAGCCCTGAAGAAGGCAGTCCTCACTTTCTCCCTGGTATAATGCATGACTTGTCCATTTCATGAGATGTTTTATAACAAAAACAAGTTATCAGAAATATTATCTTTAGTATCTCTGAGTTCAGTGAATGCCAAATGGAATCCCTCATAACTGTTTCATGTCATACACACAGTGTGAAGCATGGAACCTGGGGACCATGAACAGTTTCTCCTCTGTGTCTCATTACTTGAGTCATGCAGATTGACAATGAAAGGATATTAACAAGGGATTATCCATTTATGGCAGAGAGGAGGAAGAAAAACAAAGTGCTAGAGACACTCAACATGTTGGGAACCATCTGTGGAGACAGAGTTGAAGTTTTGATTTTAGCATGAGTCTTCTTTAGAACCTCCTTCAGAGTGAAGGAGATTTTTTTTTCTTTCTCAAAAATATGTTTTAAATCTTTGGAACTTCCTCAAAAGACATTAGAAACAGAGTCAATGAGTCTTACAGTTGAACCTTTAACCTAACCAGTCCACGCCGAGCCTAATCTTAAATAAAATTAGTCCCACTGCCTGCTCTTGGTCCATATCCCTCCAAACCTTTCATATTCATGTACTTACCCAAGTACTTTTTAAGTGTAACTATGCTCGCATCCCACCACTTCATCAAGAAGTTTATTCCACACACGAACCACCCTTTGTGTAAATAATTTGCCCTTCATGCCTTTTTTAAAACTCTTTCCTCTCACCTTAAAAATATGCCCCGTAGTCTTGAAATCCCCTATCCTAGGGAAAAGACACCTACCATTAACACTATCTATACCCCTCATGATTTTATAAACCTGTCCTTGAATATGTTTAAAATAGGGATAGATAACTTTTACTCCCTTTGAAGAATCTACCAGTGGTGGACAGGAATGTGAAATAATTAGATCAGTTTTCATCTTACTGAATGGCGGAGCAGGTTTGAGGAGCTAAGTGGCTTACTTCTGCAACAAAACCAAAATTAAACCTGAATCTTGTCTGGATCTTGAAGACCCATTATGCTATCACAGTTACAGAATTATTATTATACAGAAAGAGACCATTTGGCCCATTGTGTCTGCAATAGCTTCCGAAATTGGACTAACAACTTAATGTCATTTTCCTGCCCTTGCCCTATACCCCAGCGCACTGTTTCTATTTAAATAATTATCCAATGCCAATTTGATTTCTTCAGTCGAACCTCTTCCACTAAATGTGCAGGCAATACATTCTTCATCTGAACCATGTGCTGTTTGAAAGTTTCTTCTTATCTCCCAATTGCTTCTTATGTAAAATACTTCAAACTTTGCTCTCAGGTTCTTGATTCTTTTGCAGACAGAAGTAGTTTCTTCCTGCCTACTCTGTCCAACCCTGCATTATTTTGAGAACTTTAATGAAGTCACCCTTGGCCATCTGCTTTCCAAGAAAAATTAGCCTAACCTCTCCAATCTGTCCTCCTAACTGAAGTGTCTCATACCTGGAACCATTCTGAAAGATCATCTGTACTCTGTACAATATATTCACATCCTTCTTAAATTGTGACACTCTGAACTATACACCGTACTCCAACTGAGGTCTAACCAGCATCTAACTCAAGTTCATCATAACCTTCCTGCTCTTGATAATTAATGAAGTCAAGGATACTGATACAGTTTCTAAAAAAAATCTATAATGATTATTCATGTACATTTACATCAGAGTTCTCTGCTTCTGCACACACCTTTTAGAATGATACCCTTTATTTTGTACAGTCTATTCATGTTCTTTGTACCAAAATGTGTATCACCTCCCCGTCTGTATATCAAACTTCATCTACCATCTACCTGCACACTCCATCAACTTGTCATTTTGTTTTGACATTCTACACTGTACTCTCCAGACTTAACAGTTCTCTTGAATTTTGGGTCATGTGCAAGCTTTGAAATGATTTTCTGCCCACAAAGCTGGGCACTTAGGATCAGGAAAGCAAAGATCCCAGTACTGACCCCCAGGGGAGCTCCAGTATAACGTTCCTCCAGCTCAAAAGTAACCATTAATGGTTTATGCCCGAAACGTTGATTCTCCTGCTCCTTGGATGCTGCCTGACCTGCTTTGCTTTTCCAGCACACACACACAACTCTGATCTCCAGCATCTGCAGTCCTCAAGTTCTCCTGATTGATATTAGCCATTACTGTCTATTTCATATCGCTTAGTAAATTTTGTATCCTCTTGCTGCTGTCCCTTTTATTCCATGAGCTATAATGTTTTTTCACAAGTCTGAGTGGTAATATTGAATGTCTTTTTGCAAGTCCATGTATACCAGGTCAACAGCATTACCTCACTAACACTTTTTTTGGTATCTCTTCAAAAGCTCTGGCAACTTAGTCAAACATGAATGTTCCTTGACAAATCCACATTGGCTGTCCCTAATTAACACACATTTGTCCATGGAATAGTGTGCAACCAACTCCAGTCTGTTGCCAGCTGGCCCTGACATGAATGTTCTGAAGAAACTTTCACAGCTATTGTACTTTACACTGTGAAAATGAGAGGATTGCAATGTTGTCCCATCAAAGAGAAATAAGCATGCAAGAAAGAAGGAGCCATTCTGAACTCTCAGTTTGGTGCTTAAATATCCATATGTGTTTGCATTTTATATGTGTTCCATATGTGTTCTATTGTCCATTCAGAATTGTTAGGAAAAACATTTAATTCAGCAAGAATCTGTAAAAGTAATAATATTTTGAATCACAAACATGGTCAGTCCCTTTTGAAGTTGCATGCATAAGTACTGTTGGCTTTATACTGTGCAGTTTCTTTCCAAGTCATTGTAATGGTAAAGCAGTACCACCCATGTCGGAAAATTTGAGTCAAAGCACTGCACAATAGCAGTTGCTTTCAACTCCAGGTAGAGGGGAGCAATACAGAAAATAAAGGGCCTGAAAGGTCCAGCTGAAGTATAATGGCAGAGTTTCAGTGCCAGTATCTTTGAACTGCTTTGTATGGAATTGAATTCTATCAAATATCTGCAATTGTTTACTCAGTCACTGTGAACTAATGGGGAACTGAATACATATATAAAAGTTGTGCATAAAATTTATCAATAGATACCATTTTCATGGCCTTTATACTGAGTTTTATGGATGTTAAGTTGTAAGCAATTTTATTTTATTCCCTTGCAGTGAAAGCTGGGTCTATAAAGCAAAAGCTTTGTTTTGATTTTGCTAATTTTGATTTCTTATTAATAATGAGCAGGACTTGTTGCTACTCCTAAATGTTTGATACTTATGAAGACCTAGTATTCTAAATGTACATGTGCCTCTCACAGTCGTCGCTCATCCCCATTGTTGATATTAATTTGACATTCCATTTTTTCTGTGTTTTTGTTTTACACTAGTAAACCTATACCATTCTTCCATCGTTGTGTCCCAGATGTAGATGTCTGCTATGTCAACTTTATTAAGGCCCTGACCACCTTCGTCAGTGACAATAGTGTCTTGCAGAGAGTGGTTACTGGAGTAATGACCAGCAAAGAAATTATAGTGGGACTTTGCTTTTTATCTCTAGGTAATACATCTTGAATACGTTTTTCTTTTTTAAAAAGAAACAATTTTGAACCAAGCATTGCATTATCAAATAATAAAATTTAACTTAGAATGCTTTTATTACATTGTCACCCATGTAATATATACCACAATTTATTTTGCATTGTATTTTTTTAATAGATGTTAACTTAACATTAAAAATAACAGTGTCTCACCTTTTTATGAACAACTAATGGCATTATACAAATGTATTCTCTAATTCAGAAGCCACCAATATGATTATTGTGTTGCCTCTGGAACTTTAAAGTGCAAAAGTGGACTCAGCAAATAATCCAAATACAAAGTAGTAAGTTAAGCTCTGCCTGATAAGTAGGTGGGGTGTAAGGTGGTTCAGCATGCTGATAAAATGTTTTTGAACTGGGCAAAAAGAATCAAAACTAGAGTTCGTTGCTTTGAGGCTACATTTCTCTTGTTTTTCTTGTAAAAGTACCATTAAGGAAAAGTGTCGTTGATGGTGATTTGTTTACTTGAGAAAGTAGTAGAAAAATAACAGAAATGGAGCTTTTTCTTGTTGGAAAGAAACGCATTCACTTTGTAGGTTCCATTTTTACAATGTCCTACAGCATTTCACAGCCAATTAAATATCTCTCAAGTATGATTATTATTGTTATATAAGAGACACAGTATCCAATTTCTTCATAGCCAGGTTGACCATGACCAGTTAATTTGTGGAATCAGTTAAAATATAACTGTTCCTCGGATTCTATTCGGGTTTTTAACAATCCTTTAAATCTTTTTGTTTATAAATAGAATATTTCAGAGTATAATATTAGTTAAAATTAAAAATATTGACGCGTACATCTGCAGCTAATAGGTTATTTGAAGTCAAGGAAATGTATAGTGTCAATATTTTGTGTTACTGAAGATAAAAATGGGCACAATAGTCTCGGAGTGGTTATAATGTTGGAGGTAAGCCTTCTACTATCCTTTTGGTGTAGCCTTCTCTATTGCAGTAAATTATGTCAGTGCCTCAAGAATGTGAGGTCTTCAAGCAGCCCTCTAATCTTACCTCTTCCTTCCAGCTTGTTCAGAATGTGGCACAGAGAACAATCTGGAATTAGTCACCTCTGGTGCCTTGTTTTCCAGTCTAGTGCTCAAGTCTTTAATCTATTCTTAAAACTTATAAAAATGCACCTCTAGCTACCATATTTGAGCATAATTTGTCAATCTTTTCCAGCAATTTTCTTCTTCTCCACCCTTGGATGGACAAACAGGCAGAGGGGAATAATATCTGCAGCAACTGCAGGAAGGAATACCTGGCGAGAACACTTTGGCCCTCTTGGATTGTCCCTTGCTCCATGCTTCTGCATTAATGTTCTGGATAACTCTCCTTTTGAATGACATCACTGTTCAATACCTTCTCATCCGTCAGCAACTTTTGAATTGTTCTGTAACTTGCTGATTCTCAGATGTCCAGTCACTCCCCCCAATTTCTCCAGTGACCATATTCTGGACAGTGTGTTACCGAAATGTTTCATTTTCACTGAAGTAGGGTATGGTCTCACACACTCTGTATGGCCTCAAAGCACAGGCATTGTCTGCTTCAAAGACATTTTGCAGTTAATGTCAGGAAAAATAAAACTACCATGCTTCCCAGGATCCAGATTATCAGTAATCGCTCACATTATATGCATATCACAAAATTCCTTGATTTATGTTTATTTTCTGTTTAACTTCTAAAAACGTGGATAACGTTAACTTGAGTTTGCACCATCACAAACTCAACTTTTCATTATTATCTTCTCTTAACAATCAAGCTTAAATTAAATGCCATGTTCCTCTGACCTCTTAGCACATTTCTATAATTAATTAGCCTCAAACAAGCTCACATTTGAGTTTTAGAGTAAACAACTTCAAATATTTTCCAATTTTAGTGGCTAAAGATTAAAGTAAGTTTTTAAAATTAATTTAGATGCACTTCAGTTATATATGTTTTATATCTGTATATTTCAATGCTTGTATCCAGTTGCTGTCATTATGGGTTAATGCTGCATGCCTTTGACTTTGAGCATCTCTCTAACCTCTTGCCATTTCTGGATCTGAGAATATATAGAGAGAGAAGCTAATATGTTATAATGTTTGGAGTGCTGTTTTGCTGTCTGGGAGGGATTTTGTAGGTTTCAGAAGGACTAGTTTAACCCTGAATCTGGGATTATTGGAACATATAGGGACATAAGAATTGGAAGCAGGAGTAAGCCATTTAGCCTTTGGTGTTTGATCCAACATTCATAAGATCATGGCTGATCTGGTTGTGGTCTCACCTCCACCTCCCTGTTTCCCCACCGTAGTCGTAGACTCGTTGGTCTTCAAAATCCGTCCAACTCCGCTTGAAAACATTTAAAGACCAAACTTTCAGTAATTTCTGGGAAAGTGAATTGCACAGAATCTTGAGAGGAAAAAAAAAGCTACTTTATCTTAAAAGGGAAATCTTTGATTTTTAAACTGTCTGCTACTCCTATAGGCTCTAAATTATTTTTGATATCAATGAGCCAGCATCATCTAACTTCAGTATAATTTGACCTCGTCAAACTTTTAAATGCAGATCTTCATCAAAATAGAACCTCTGTGAACATGTGGTCTGTAAGTGAAAGGAAGCTTCTATTCTGGAACGTATATGAATTTAGTCCAATCTCTGTTCTTTGCAATTGCAACAGCTGCAACATCCAGGCAAAATAAGAGAAAAAGTGCTGGAACAAAGCAACACAGTGAAAGGGGAAAGACTGAGGAAAGGGGTGGAAATTGAATTGAACTGAATTGAATTGAATTTATTGTCACGTGTACCGAGGCACAGTGAGAAGCTTGTCTTGCGAGCAATACAGATAGATCACATAGTTAAGTAGCATAAATAGTAAATAATAGGTAAACAGCGGCAAAAACAAAAACACAGGAACAGGCGAATGTTAAGAGTTTGAGAGTCCATTCTGTATTCTAACAACAGGAGGGCAGAAAGTGTTACAAAACCGGCTGGTGCGTGTGTTCAGGCTTCTGTACCTTCTCCCCAATGGTAGTGGTTGTAGAAAAGCATTACCAGGGTGGAATGGATCTTAAGAATGCTGGCAGCCTTTCCTTGACAGTGGGCCTGGTAGATGGATTCTAGAGATGGGAGGTTGGCCTTTGTGATTGTCTGGGCTGAGTTCACCACTCTCTATAACCCCATTTCCGATCTTGAATGGTACAGTTGTCATGCCAGGTAGTGATACATCCGGACAGAATGCTCTCAATGGTGCACCTATAAAAGTTGGCAAGGGTATTCGCCGTCATGCCAAATTTTCTCAGCTGCCTGAGGAAGAAGTGATGTTGTTGGGCCTTTGTAACCAGTGCGTCCACACAAAGAGTTCAAGAAAGCTTGTTGTGGATGACCACTCCCAGGTGCTTGACACTCCACTCCTCCCCTGCTGTTAATTTGCAGGGGAGCATGAGTAACATCCCAACGAAAGTCAATAATTAGAAAGAGGGAAATACTTAGGAAGGGAGAGTGTGGAAACAGTAGAAGGGTAACAGAGAATAACAAGTGAGAGCGGGTACAGTCTCATCATGATTCCCATTTAGATTTCAGTATTGTTTGATGAATGGATCTTATCTGAATGAGACCTGTGCTCTGAAATGATGAATAAATAGTCATTTCCAACCTGCTTTCAAAGATCAAGAGATTTTGCCTCTGAAGTGTATTGTTTGTAAAGCCTCACAAATTGCCAAATTTTTGCTCCCACTCCTCTTGCAGTGTTCCTCTGTCTAAGGAGAGTTGAGTTTTGATGCAAAGGTAAATGTGGTTCTCAATGGGAGGTTAGTGATCCAACAAAGGGTATATCTACAAGGAGACAGCAGGACATGAGATTTTCTTGCTTCTTTCTGGCCCTGTTTAGAGTCCAGTTTCCCAGAGGAGGAAGTCCAGTGTGCTAGTGGTCTGCTGTGTCATTCAGTGTTTCATAATAGTTGGATCTGAAGCTCTACTTCTGAAAAAGATGGTGAATGCAACATTTACAATCTCACCTTGTCTGTCACTTGAAATTCCTTGCAAGTTCAATCCTATATAGTACTTGTACCCTAATTATTTATTTGTGTCTTGACAGTTTTATCGATGTTGTTAATGGTTATAATTCGATACATCTCCCGAGTGCTTGTTTGGATCCTTGCAATTCTCACCATCCTGGGTTCAATTGGTAAGTTGATTGATTACAAGTGATAAGAATGTTTTAAAACTGAGCTTATTAATTCTTGTTTTTTTTTAAAGATCCATTTGTATCTATTTCTAATTTTCCATTCCAAGAGAGAATATTTATTTGATCCAGATATAGTGCTTTTCAGTTTCCGCTAGTTATGGAATGAGCTTAGATTCCAAAAAAGAAAAAAGAATCAAGATTTTTCATGCAAAAATTCTGCTTCTTATCATATGTAAAGGTGTGGTCTTTCCATAGTACTACAGCAATTCCAATCAAAGTCATAAATTACACCTCTAGTGACTGGGGCCCTGGTATATCATGCATTTTTGTAATTTTAACTTCACTGGACTTCCTTCAATCCCTGTCTCCCTGGCTTAGCTCAATGGATCCAATTGAAGACCAATCAATTCCAGCAGTCATTTCTCTTATTGCACCCATACGATAGCCTCTGTAGATGTCCAAAAGTTCGTTTTTGAGTCCTTTCTTTTGTACATAACCATATGTTGTCCTTCAGTCATGTGATGTATCTTCTAATATTGTCACCGAAAGCCATCAGCTGTGCCTCACCACCAACCCGCCCAAGCTCTCTCAATCCATCCTCAAATTAACATGGGATGAGCATTACACATCTGGTGGGGAGCACCAAATACAGTTCTCCAATTGTCAACCTGCCCATATTGAGCTGCAGTTTCCTTACGTCAAACAAGAGAAAAGCAAAATCCATTGTCATCCAGTCCCCACTGTGTACTCTGCTGTCAATTCTGTCCCTTTCAGTAGGCAATCTTCCTGGTTCTAAAAACTGTGTTGCTGGAAAAGCGCAGCAGGTCAGGCAGCATCCAAGGAGCAGGAGAATCGACATTTCAGGCATAAGCCCTTCTTCATTCCTGAAGAGAAGGGCTTATGCCTGAAACGTCGATTCTCCTGCTCCTTGGATGCTGCCTGACCTGCTGTGCTTTTCCAGCAACACATTTTTCAGCTCTGATTTCCAGCATCTGCAGTCCTCACCTTTCTCCTAATCTTCCTGGTTCTGCCAGATTACTCTCAGTCTGACCTTGTGCTAAGCTTCTAACCGTTCTCCATCAGAAAGTAATAACATCACCTGCCCCTGTACCTGTTTAAACCATTTCTATTGCTGACAGTCTTACTGATAGTGTCACTTTCAGACTTAACCATGCCAATGCTTTTTCAGTTATCCTCCCATATACTATTCCCTTTAAACTAGAATATATACAAAAGTCCTACTGTATCATAGCTGACACCAAATTCCATTCACTGGATGCCTACTGACCTACTTTAGCTCCCAGTCTAGCAATACCTCAAATTTGTAATTCTTTTCCTCATTTCCAAATCCCTCATTACCATGCACTCTCCTGTCTTTGATCTCCTGTAGCCCTAAACCCCTCTAGACATAAACTTCAGTTGTAAGCTTTGTTTTCTCTTTATTGTCAAACTTTGTTGTCTGCCTAAATGCTTCTCCCATCTCTCCCTACACAGGTGGTACCGCTGTTCTTTGGTGGTTGTATGCTGATCAGAAGAAGGCAGCCAAAGCAAAATCAGTTGAAGATGAGAATGTGGCAGAAGACAATAGCAAGGCTCTTCTGATATATGCCATTATTGCAACAGTAGTTACAGTAAGTACTCCATCCATAATGTATTCAAAATTAATCATTACTAATTTAAGTGTGGAAAAACTGGAAAGGTGCCTAATGCTGTTCATATCAATCAGTAAAGATTAAACAAATGAAGCTGTTTACTCAAGATAGAGAAGATTCAGGGGTGATCTGACTAAGTTCTTGAAGATATTGGAAAAGCTTCCGTGCAGTAGACATTCAAGATTATGTTTCCACTTGCAGGAAAGGTTGTAACAAGGGACAACAAATATAGTCACTAATTAATCCAGAAGAGAATTCAGGTGAAAAACAGAGATACTCAGTGGGTCTGGCAGCATCTGTGAAGAGAATGTAGAGTCAATGTTTCAGGTCCAGTGACCCTTCTTCGGAACTGGAATCCCATTTTTTACAGCACCAACAATACTTGGTTTATGGTTTGACGAATTCAGGAGTTTTTTTTCTTTGAACTTGTTGGAGAACTCACATTCTATAATTGAACTGATTAGCACTGACTCATCCAAGCAGAATCTGTATAAGTATAATGGAAGAATAAACAGAGGGATACGTTGATCGAGATAATGAGCAGAGGAGTGTGAAAAGTGACCACCAACATGGATCTGTTGGACTGAATGGCCTGATTCAGTTCATACTTAGTAAATGGCTGTCTTGGTGTGTGGTTACAGTGATATCACTTATCATACTCTCAGGTTCATGTTGATGTACTTGAGGTGTGGGTGGAGGAAAATTGCTAGGGGAGGGGCTTGAGTCACCTTGCTTTAAAAATAATCAAGAATGTATTTTCCATTTGCATTACCATTTTGAACTCTGATACGAAGAAGAGTGCTCTGAAGCATTTACCTGATAGCTTAAATTTTGAAGATTACACCTCTTGTCTTGAATGTTGCCAAATTGCTTTGGGGAAGTAATTTTCATAATTTCAATGTTATGTGATTCAGAATCTGTTTTCAACTTGTTGCAATTTGAAATAACCTGTCAATTGTTCTTGAGCCCTCTCAAAAATAAACCACATGATGTAAGAGTGGAAGTAGGCCATTCAGCCCATTGAGTCTGCTCTGCCATTCAACGAGATAATTGCTGATCTGATAATTCTCAACTCCACTTCCTGTTTTTTTTCCCTGTAACCCATGATTCCATACTGATTAAAGATCTGTTATTCTCAATCTTGAATATACTTAACAACTGAACCACAACAGCCCTCTGCAGTAAAGAATTCCATAGATTCATACCCAATGAGAGAAGAAATTCCTTCTAATCACTGTTTTAAAAGTGCAAACCATGACAGGGACTTAGTGCTTAGCACTGCAGCCTCACAGCACCAGGGAACCAGGTTTGATTCTACTCTTGGGCAACTGTCTGTGTGGAGTTTGCACATTCTACATGTGTTTGCGTGGGTTTCCACTGGGTGCCGTGGTTTCCTCCCACAATCCAAAGATGTGCAGGTTAAGTGATTTGACCATTGTTTTAAATAAAAGTCCATGTGGGGTTCTGGGGATTAGCTGGGATGCTCTTCAGAGAGAGTTCTTTTGTAGAATGGCCTCTACCTGCACTATAGAGATTCTATTATTCTGAGATTATGCCCTTTGGTTTTACGCTCTCCCATAAGAAGAAAACCCATCTTTCTGCATCTACCCTGTCAAGTCCCCTTGGAATCTAGTATGTTACAATAAGGCTGCCTCACATCCTTCTATATTCTAATGAATACAGACTCACACTACTCAATCTCTGCTCATAAGAAAGTCACTCCATACCTGGTTTCAGCATAGTGCCCCTCGATTGCCTCCAATGCCAGTATATCTTTCCTTAGAAAAGAGGCCCAGAAATTTTCACAGTATTCCAGCTGCGGTCTAACTAGTGTCTTGTACAGTTTTGTTAAAAGTGCCCCTATGTCTATACTCTATTTCCTTTGGTAGAGAGGCCAACATTCCATTTGCCGAAATACCTCTGTTCTATTTTCCTACGGTTTTCCTTATTTTAATAGCCACATAAAATCTGGACTGTAAAATAAATAGTAACAATGGATGAGTATTGTCTTTTAGCATTCATTGGATAACTGTCGAATGTATTAATTGCAGAATACATTAATTTTCATATGCATGTTAATTTTATGACCTGTTTCTACATTCATGTTGCTGTGGGTGTCACAGGAAAACTAATTTGAAATTGGTTAAAAATCACATGACACCAGGTTATAGTCCAACAGGCTTATTTGGAAGCACTAATTTTCGAAGTGCTGCTTCTTCATCAGGTGGTTGTTGTGTAGGACCATAAGACACAGAATTTATAATAGAACATTACAATGTCATGCAAGTAAAATGATACATTTAACAAGCCTGAATTGTTGTCAAGTCTTTCATCTTTTAGAACGGGTTACAGGTTTCAGTTCATTAATGTGTAAATCCAGAATATCTTTTAAGTCACATTCTCAAGATTAGTTAAAGTTTTATATTTAAAAAAAAAAGTGACATCTCAGCTCAGACAATACATTAAAGGTGTAGGTCAGAGTCAGTATCCCAATCTTGAGTCAGACTGGTTCTATTTCCAAAGTGGAATTTACAAAATATTACATGGATTGACTGTCTGCATTAACTGCCTACTAGTTGAGCATTTTTTGAGCAAAATAGAATGTATCTGTAAATATAATTCTATAAATATTAATTCACCCCGTAGACTTATATTTGTGTGTGCATGCAGGAGAGAGGGAGTGATTGTATGAGTGTGTGCGCAAGCTTGTTAAAGTGTGTGAGATGGGGGACAAGCCTGCGTGAGTGTGAGTATGGAAAAGTGTGTGCGAGAGCGTGTATAGTGTAGTGGGGTCACCTGTAGTGTGACACAAACCCAAGGTCCCCATTGAAGCCATCCTCATGGGTTCTGAACTTGACTATCAGCCTCTGCTCGGCCACTTTGCATTGTTGCCTGTCCCGACATCAGCCTTGGAGGATGGTCACCTGAAGGATTAATTTCCAAATATTAACATAATCCAGAAACAATCAGAAAGGATTGTGAAATTAGCAGTGGGATCAATCTTGCTGGTAACTGCCATATGAGGCAGATGTGGCAAACAAGGCCAGATTTGGAGTCATGACTCATGCAGGATTGTATTGGTTTTTGCAGAGGGTGGGAAGCTGTGATGAAATTGCAGTTGAGGGCATGAATATGTTAGGGACTTGTAGGGGAAGGGAAGTCATTGAAATTTGTCAAGGCCAGGTTTACGTGTTATCAGGACTTACTATAGGAGCGTTATGGGTGGTGCTGTTCTGAAGCAGCCATTCTTTGTGAAGGGTGACACTCGGATACCGTCAAGGCTACTATTGCTGTTATCATGTCTGGAGATAAATGTATGGGGGTCAAGTATTTTGTCAGCTATATTAATGAAATGTGAAGAAGTGACGGCAGATGATCTTGAAAGTGATTGGGATGGTGTTTGATGTGGAAGCTGTGGGAGTGAAGTCATACGCTGTCAGATTTATCCCAAAGAAACTGCCAGATGGAGGAGATGTGCTGACTTTACATATTGCTTTCTGTCCCACTAGACATGACTAGCTAGGAAAGTATTGAACGTGGGATCAGTTGAGAGAGACAGCATTGAGAGGACCTCCTCAAAAGCAGATTCTGCATCAGTGAAGCTGCTAACCTTCATTTGTAATCCTTGGGGTGTAGGTTCCTGGTTTGTGACTATTTTTGTCAACTTTTGTTGGGCAATTGGGCAATCCCATTCCTGCTCTTCCTCAGCTATGCAGTTGAGATTTTATATCCGTACATTCCATTTGCCGTTGAAGGTACCCCTCCAGAAAAATCTGCTCAACTTGTTATAACTTTTGAGAAGAATTTAACCAATATTGCAAATTAATATTTAGCACTTTTGGGAAATAATGTATTGAAATGAAGTTACTACTGCTGCTGCAGCTTCTAGTAATGTATCCAAAGTAACAAAAAGTTGTGTGCTGGAAGCAATGTAATATGTGATTATTTCATTTTTGCAGGTCATTTTACTGTTACTAATGCTAATAATGAGGAAGCGAGTCGCTCTTACAATTGCCTTATTCCATGTGGCAGGGAAAGTGTTCGTTCACATTCCACTTCTAGTCTTTCAGCCACTCTGGACTTTCCTGGCATTGGCATTATTCTGGGTCTATTGGGTTACGGTCCTACTTTTATTGGGCACTGCAGGTATGACTATACATTTACAGAACTTTTTTTCTTTCTTTAGCTTGCATTGACAAGTCTTAACCAGAAAAATGCTTTTTGGAAAGGATTTTATTCCAGCATTTAATGGAAATATTCTGAGAGATTTTGTGCAGGTTACTGAAAAGTTTGGAGTATTCTTTTGTTCTTTCATATGTTTACAAGTTCTTAGAAATAGTCACATTGCCCTTTCATCAGAAAGGGATAGATCACCTTTAAGACAAACTGAGGAAGGCTAGGCAGCATGTATGGAGATCCTGCATAAAGGGATTATGAAATTTCAACAATGATTCCAGAGTGAAATATTGAAACTTGTGGGACTGCAAAATCAATCTAAACATGTAGAGTTTACGGCATGCAAAAATAATGTGTGTGCTGTTAGTTTTTCAACCATGGTTTGAAGGTAATGCTGGACTTTCTTCTGCATCCCTATGTTGCTAGGCAACCAGTAGCACAGAGGCCCCCATGGTCTTTTCAAAATATGGTTTTCCCAGTAGTTAAGACCGATACAGCCCATCTCTTATACTTGCCTTTAATAGGTAGGTGGCTCACAGCCCACGTGAATCCACCGACTTAATTCCTTAACAAAATTCTGTTTAATCCAAACAATGTCCAACAACTCATTATCTTCCAGTGTTTTGCATATGAATATGTATTCTCAATGATAGTTCTGTATTTTGTTAGTTGTAAAGGACAACGACATGTTCAGTGCTCACCAGAAAGGCATAAATGCACATCTTAGTTTCTTTCACATAACCTATTCAACTTGATAATCATTTAAGTCATCAAGCATTTTTACTTTTTATTTAAGTAGGCATATCTTTAATATGGATCTTCTCCTTTATTTTGTCCCTTCCTATAGGATCTCCTGAGAAAAACTCTCAAGGTTACATAGAATTTAAAGTCTCCGGTCCTTTACAGTATACATGGATTTATCATCTAGTTGGTCTTATCTGGATCAGTGAATTCATACTGGCCTGTCAACAGATGACCGTGGCTGGAGCTGTCGTGACCTATTATTTTACACGGTAAGATATTTTTGGGGAAGTGAGTCATTTATAATTACATTTAACCACTTGGAGGTTTAGAGGAGAAATGGTTCATTATGTTGTTAATACACCAGATGTAAGTTTGTTTCTTTTCCAGAAACCGACATTTGGGTTTCAACATTTACCTTCTTGAAAAAGTAGGGCTTAGAAAGCACCTTTCGGGATCCAAGGATCTGCCAAAGTGCTTTACAGGCAATGAGGTACATTTGAAATGTATTCATTGCTGTAATGTACTAGCCAATTTGTACACAAATTCCCTCCAACATCACAGCCCTTAACTTTCCTCTCTATTGAAACATAGGACTTCGCAGCAATATTAGCTAAGTTGACTCTTTTGAATGTTTCCACTGTTTATTTACCACCATCCACGTTTAGTTTATTTAACAAATCAACCTTTAGCCAGCTTTTCTCTCATATCTTTGTACTTGGCTTTAAATGTGAAATTTTTGTTTGTGTTTGAAAGATATCAATTTAAAACTTCAAAATTCAATAAGTATAAAGGTATCTAAGCATCTCAGATTCATTTGGAATTTACAAACTGATCATTTCGTGCAGCTGATTTATGTCCATCTTTGTGCTCTGCATAGACCTCCTCCCACCCTACTTTATCTTGTCCTTTTATATCTTCCTATTCCTTACCCCCTCATATACGTACCTAGCTTTCTCAGCTGTGCTGTTGACCTCAATATGACCTCAACTCACTTATATGACAGCATCTTTGCCATTGCAGCTTCTCATTGGTAAAAAGCTTCTCCTGAATTCTTTAAAGGATTGTTTCATGAGTGAGTGCCTTGCATTTATGGCCCAAAATTTTGGACTGGGTGCAAAACCCAATCAACCTGGGTAACCCCTCCATAACTGTAAAGGCTGTTGGTCATCCCTCAACCTTTCTCTCATATGGAGAGCCCAATTTGTTCATTCTTTCTTGAGAGTTAGAACTACAAATTCTGATTTAATTCCTGTAAATCTCTATGCTCCCTTTCTTCTGATATTACCCTGGTAAATTCTTCGTTCCTCATGGTTTATTGCTCAGCAGTGGTGTGGTAAAGTCGTGCTGATGTCACTGGACTACTAATCCAGAACCCCTGACTAATGGTCTGAGAATATGGGTTCAAATCATGGTGGATGGTGGTGTTTGAATTCAATCAACAATATCTGAAATAAAAACCATCCTAATAGTGACCAGGTAAGCATTGTCGATTGTCATAAAAACTCTGGTTCGCCACTAAGGAGAGATCTATTACTGTCCTTACCTAGACTTGTGTGACTCCAGGCACACAACAATATCGTTGACTCTTGACTACCCTCCAGGCATTTAGGATGGTGCAATAAACACTAGCCCAGCTAGTCATGCCCCATCTCAACAAGCTCTCGAGTCATTAACTGACTTGTACAGTCATGGAACTGATTTAATTGTTCCAGAAGAATTAGTTAGTTATCATGGACTTCAATGTTTTGCTGTAATACATGGCATTAAACACAATAGAAACTAGGAAAAAGCCATTTGGCTTCAAGGCTGCTCAGCCATTCAATATAATTAAGGCAAATCCTCTATCTCTATGTTATATTTCTGCTTTCTCCCAAACTCCTTTATGCCTTTAATATCTGAAAAATCTACCACTCTCTTGAATATACTTGGTGACCTGGCCTCCACAGCTTCTGTGGTAGTAACTTATACAAGTTGAATGTTTTATGAATGAATAACAGGTCATTTAATCCAGAGCTAAATTTGGGTTAGGTACTTACTTGGAACGTGAACTTGACTGTCTTTCTGATTTTCACACTGAAATGTACAGCTTCACATTTGCTCACACACTCAACTTGTCTAGATTGCCTTAAAACATCCTTGCATCCTCCTTGTAATTCTGAATCCTGCTTAGTTTTGTGTCATTAGCAAACTTGGAAATATTGTAATTGGTTCCTTTATCCAAAACATTTATTTATATTGTGAATAGCTGGGTCCCAAGCACTGATTTCTGCAGTATCTTACTGGTTACTGCCTAGAAAATGACCCATTTAGTTCTACACTATTTCTGGTCTGTCAAACAATTCTCAATCCATGCCAATATATTATCCCCTTTAAAAGTACTTTAATTTTTCCCATTTGCCTCTTATGTGGGACTTTATCAAAAACCTTCTTGAAATCTAAATGCACAACCATTGACTAGTTCTCTCTTATCCCATTCATCACATCCTCAAAAACACTAGAAGCTTAGTTGAGCTTGATTTCTCTTTCATAAATACATGATGACTTTGCTTAATTCAGTTAATGCTTTCCAAGTGTGCTGCTCTCACCATTTTTTTTAGTTGACTTCAACATTTTCCCCACCCCTGACGCTAAGCGAAATCGTCTGTACTTAAATCGATGTGGGTAAATTTATTTTGCTCTGTCAAATTGCAATTTTCTCATTGATATTGCGTTTCCCAGTCTCCAAGGCTACAATATTGTATGGCCGAACCTTGGGGATGTAGCTAATAACAATTACTTGAATGCTTAGTGGCTATAAACTACGCAACCTAGTTCAATTCCGGATTTAATGATCTGTTAACAGCAATTTCACCAACATCCATTCAATTTTAAAATTGATTATTAGTACAATGGCAGTGAGTACATTTTGTATTCTTACCATCACTTTGCGGTAGTATTAATATCAATTCAGAAAAAGCTAAACACAGTCTGCCGCACAGAGTTCTTGCTTACAAATACTAAATGAGGATTAGTATTTGCTCATGGAGCTTTGTTCGTAATGAAATTTTTTACTGGAAAACTTAATCTTTTTTCCAGATTTCTTGCAATCTTCCCTGCCATTTATTAATAATTAAATGTATGTAACAAATACATTTGCTTTTTTCTGACCCGTTGAATGATCTCAAATTGTGAACACAGTCATTTGCAACTCGACTGGTCAAACAAAGAATATGCACGTTGTTTGTGTTTTACTCTCATAGAATTAATTATATAGTAATGTGTATTGTATATACAATAAAGCAAAATATAATCTCATTCCTCCTTTACTTAGACAAGTCAAAACATTAATTATTAAAAAAGTCTCAATCCTACAAAGCTATTTAAAAACCATTCATTATCTTAATGAATTCAGACATTTTCAGAGCAACATCATTTAAATTGAAGTCCGTTTGCTATTCATAGTTTTAACATTCATCTGTCCTGCCATCTTATTGTATATTGAGGTTGTCACAAAGTTGTATGGCACAGAAACAGAACCTTTAGTCCAACTTGTCCATGCCAACCAGAATTACTAAATTAATCTAGTCCCAGTAGTCAGAATTTGGTCCATATCCTTCTAAACTATTGCTATTCATAGACCCATCCAGATGCATTTTAAATGATGTTATCGTACCAGTCTCCACCACTTCATCTGGCAGCTCATTCTATACGTGCACAACCCTCCGTGTGGAAAGGTTGCCCGTTAGGTGCCTTTTAAATCTTTCTCCTCTCACCTTAAACCAATGCTGTCGTGTTTTGGACTCCCCCACTGTGGGGGAAAACACCTTGTCTATTCACCCTATATATACTCCTCATGACTTTGTAAACTACACAACCTAATTTATAAATTTCTACAAAGTGGTCCCTTAGCTTCTGACACTCCAGGGAAAATAACCCCAGACTATTCAGCCTCTCCTTCTAGCTCAAACCCTGGCAATATCCTTGTGAATCTTTTATGAACCTGTTCATTTCACAACATCCTTCCTGCAGCAGGGAGACCAGAATTGCATGCATTATTCCAAAAGTGGCCTAACCAATCTCCTGTACAGCTGCAACATGACCTCCCAATTCCTATACTCAATGCTCTGACCAATAAAGGCAAGCTTACTAAATGCCTTATTCACTATCCTATCTACCTGCGACTTCACTTTCAAGGAATGATAAACTTGCACTCCATGGTCTCTTTGTTCAGCAACACTCCTCGAACCTAACCATTAGGTGTATAAGTCCTGCCCTGATTTACCTTTCCAAAATGCAGCACCTCAAATTTATCTAAATTAAATTCCATCTGCCATTCCTTGGCCCGTTCGCCCTTTTGATTGAAATTCCATTGTACTCAGAGGTAACCTCATTCGCTGTTTATTACACCACCAATTTTGGTGTCATCTGTAAATGTGCTAGCCATACCTCCTATATGCACATGTACATGATGAAAAGCAATGGTCACAGGCCTTCTGTCTGAAAAACAATCCTGCACCACCACCCTCTGTCTTCTATCTTTGAGCTAGATCTGTATCCAAATAGCTAGTTCTCTATGTACTCCATATAATCTAACCTTGCTACATGAGGATGCTTGTCAAACACCTTACTGAAGTCCTTATAGATCATATCCATCACTCTGCCCTCTTTGTTACTTCTTCAAAAAACGTAATCAAGTTTGTGCATGGGAAATTGTATTCACTAAGCCATGTTGACTATCTCTAATCAGTCCTTGCCTATCCCAATACATGTAAATCCTGTCCCTCAGGATTTTCTCCAACAACTTGCCAAACACCGATGTCGGGCTCACCGGTCTACAGTTCCATAGCTTTTCCTTACCATGTTTCTTAAATAATGGCACCAGTTTGGCCCACCTCCAGTCTTCCAGCACCTCACCTGTGACTATTGATGATCCAAATACCTCAGCAATCATTTCCCTAGCTTCCCACAAAGTTGGAAGGTACACCTGATCTGGTCCTGGAGATTTATCCACCTTTTATGCATTTTAAGAATCCAGCACCACCACCTCCGTAACATGGACATTTTTCAAGCTGTCACTATTTATTTCCCCAAGTTCTCCATCTTTCTTATCCTTCTGCACAGTAAACACTCTTGCAAAAGACTTTTGTTTTGTGACTTTTGTTGCAATTACTGTGGGCTCATTCAATAGGCATATGCATGATCTTAACACAATGTATGAGATGACCTCTCGGAAACTAATCACATCTGGAATGACTCAAATCACAAAACTAAGTTATACAAAATATGTTGTTATAAAAGTGTTGTACCATGGTTTACAAACCATTCTGTCCCAGTTCTGTGGCTTTTAAGATAAATAGTTTTTAGTTATTCAAGAAACTCCTCTATTCCTTGGCTGTGAAGTTATGTCAACTATTTTATAGTTTGCACATAAACTGCAAATTGCTTTGATCATCGTGCTGATAATCAAATACAATCCATTTAACAGTTTTTCTGAAAGGGAAGGTACAATCAAAATTCCCCAGTTAGATTTTTGTCTTGACTTAGCTATGCAACATATTGTTCTGTAAAACACCTGAATGAATGTTTATCTCTCATGTTTTAAGTTTAAAAATTTGCAGCAGATGTTTTGTAATAAAGTAATTCCCATGTTGTACAATTCTGCATTTCGGTGTGGCATTTTGACTTTTGTCACACTGAAGTATAGTGGTATATTGTCAATATTTTGCATCCTTGGCATTAATGATAGTCAAGTTGAAGAGACAATGCAATAAAATGCACACAAAGTCTGATCCATAAGTTTGCATTTCAGGTTCACCTTTATGTGTGATTGACTTTATGGTCTGAAGGCTGTATTCCAGGCAGCAAAGGAGGTTTCTCAATCCATTGAATTTAGTTTCTCAATCCACTGAATTTAGTTTTGAAAATTGAGTGCACTGATTTTCTACCATTGCTCCTGCAGTATGTGTAAACAAGACTACATTTTACCTTTTGTGTGGTTTGCATTTTTGGCTTGGAAAGAGAGATCTTCAACAGTTCATAATGCTTTCAGACTCTTTTCCTACAGCCAAGTTGTTAAGCCAGTCTTGGTATCAGCCATTTATGTAGAATCAGAGCTGCTTGCTAGATCTTTTTCTGGAATTTATTTATATGTAAGCTCAAGTTTTAAACCTTCTGGTACAGTTTTACTTTTATGCACCATTGCTTTGACCTTGTGATGGGGATGCGTTATTCTAGCAGAAAGTGAGGACTGCAGATGCTGGAGATTAGAGTGTCGTGCTGGAAAAGCGCAGCAGGACAGGCAGCATCTGAGGAGCAGGCAAATCGACGTTTTGGGCATAAACCCTTCATCAGGAATGATTGCTTGTGGGTCAGGGGGCTGAGAGATAAATGGGAGGGAGGGAGGGTAGGGTTGGGGGGAAGGTAGATGGGTTATTCTAGATTAGAGTGGTGCTGGAAATGCATCCAAGGAGCAGAAAAATCAACGTTCGGGCAGGAGCTCTTTATCAGAAATTCCTGACAAAGGGCTCTTGCCAGAAACATCTATTTTCCTGCTCCTCGGATGTTGCCAGACCTGCTGTGCTTTTCCAGCACCACTCTAATCTTGACTGTAATCTCCAGCATCTGCAGTCCTCACTTTTGCCTAGCTGGGTTCTGGTCATTCTAACTTCTGGTGTGTTTAATTGCTGAATTCTAATGATATGATAAAGTGCATCAATACATTGGCTGAAAAGTAATATGTTTATGATATTGGTAACATGCTTCTAATTAATGATAGTTCACTGTTCACTTGTGATATATGAAGTGACCTACGATTCTGTACCCTGACCCTATGTTTAGTTTCAAAACAACCAGGATTGGTTTCAGCAAGTGTATTTGAACCATTGTCATAACTCCCTGCTCACACATTGGCGTGCACATGATAAGGTATGAGTGTGCTTGTGATATGCTGTGTATAAATTGACTTTGAATACAAAACACTGTATGTAGTCTCATTTTTCTGAAGTGGTCATTTTGAGCTGCCATTGCATATAATCATTAGCCAGAATGATGGCTGTTGTAGTTTGCCATTGGCTGGTTAAGATTTCATCTGTGCTTAAGATCCTTTCCACGTGAATGAAAGATTTTCATTTCTATAGGGCCTTTCGTAACCCCAAACTCTTTACAGCCAATCAAATACTTTTGAAGAACATTCACTGTTACTACGTAGGAAATACAGCAGCTAATTTGCATGCAGCAAACTCTGGAAACAAAACATGTGATGACCAGCCAAGCTCTTTGTTTTTTGAAGTGTTGATTGGGGGATCATTTTTGGCTAGGATGGTTGCTTGGTAATTAGTCAGCAGTGTTTTCTAAAAGTTACATTATCAAATGCCTACACCAGTCTACTGCATTACTGACGTCTCATTGGGACATTAGCTGCACCACTGTTGAGCTCTGTACACTGAATGCAGACTTGATGTCTCTTTTGTGTTTTCCTACTTTCCCTGAATGTAATCACTGTTCTCTTGGTATCCAGTGTGTGATTGGAATCTGCTTGGCAACTGTGCAAGCGGTTACCACAGAATCTCCCATCTGACCTCATATAGAAATAGTACCAGGATTTTCATCAGGAAGTAGCTCCAAGCTGCATGGTTGAGGTAACTTATGCATTATCCTTATACAAATCTGCTGACAGTGACTGGATTGCCTTGATGCAAAATTTGATTGCATAGCTAAGTTACAGCATTTAAAAGACATTTGGACAAGTACACTGATAGGAAAGGTTTGGCGGGATATGGGCCAAGCACAGGCAAATGGGACGAGTTCAGTTTAGGAAGCTTGGACGAGTTGGGCTGAAGGGCCTGTTTCCATGATGTATGACTCTATGACACTATGATGGCATTCTTTCAAATGTAAGTTGCACTATGTTCTTAAAGGATCAGTGTTGAAACATATTTAAGGAGCTTTTACAAACCATGTAAAATCATACCTCTCAATCATAGCCACCCAAAAAGCATATTCTGAGTTTTCCAAATTATTTAACAATTTTATATTGGCAATGCAGTGTGGGAGTTCAAATGACTTCAGTCAAGTGATTTAAAGCCTTGAATGTTGGTTAAGAAACATCGGTGAAAACTCTGTCCCAGTTGACCGTGTGCTGTTCTGTAAGAATGTGTGAAATATAATGGCTGTCCACCTAAATGATCAGACAAATTCCAATTGTTATCTCTCTCCCCTTTTATGTAGAGACAAGAGTAATTTGCCAGCAACTCCAATTCTTTCATCTATATGTCGACTGATTAAATACCATCTAGGAACAGTAGCCAAAGGCTCCTTCATCATCACTTTAGTAAAGATTCCACGACTGATCCTCATGTATATACATAACCAACTTAAAGGCAAGGTAAATGTTGTTTCCAGAATGTGTAAACCTTTAATTTCAGTAGTATATTGGCGTGACTGTTCATGTTTGAAACCTACATTTCTACTGACAGAAGATTTTTTGATGGCTTAATTTTTCTTTGTCCAGGAAAACGCTGTCGCAAAATGCATGCTGAAAGCTTGCATGTGCTGCCTCTGGTGTTTGGAGAAGTGCCTGTTGTATCTGAATAGGGTAAGTGGTCATTCAATTTACACTTTTGGATTTTGCAGTCAGTTAAATTTGCAAACATAAACTGATTTTAATAGTATGTTACTCTGGAGAACATGTAGCTCTTATCTGAAATTTAATTGGAAACAAACTACGAATTTGAGTAGATGAATATCCATTATAGTTTTCTGCCCTGTGTCATTATTTGGAGTAGCCTGCCACTACTCTCCAGTAGGATTTAGTACACTTTAACAGCCTTTGCAGCCTAGAGGATATGCTACAACTGGTTTACATTTAGATGACTTCAGTTCCTCTTGATTTAAAAGACTTCGCAACTCACATCATGAGCCCAACATGAAAACCTGTTCTAATTTACTTCTATCAACTTGCTTGTTAAATTAATTTAGAGCTAATTTATTTTTCTTTACAGTTGAAATATTTTCTTTATCTGCCTGAAACTACTAAATTGGCTTCACATCTTTGAATTAGTTTAGTTTATGAAATTGAGTTAACTTTGTTTTTTTTTTGCCTCCTCATGAGCTCCCAGAGAAGCAGCCATGATGTGGTTAAAATTTATGAGGAGTACTATTCATCTCTAGTCTTGAGAAGCAGCTGTTGCTAGCCATTCACCCTATCACGTTGCCCAGCTGAATACTTTGACTCCATCATTCATTGTTCAACCGATTGCTCTGGCTTGTGCTTGAGAAGCCGTTGTCTCCTTTCCTGATACTGCAATTACACCGTTGTCCTCTGGCCCTTTGTGGAACTGCATTCCTTGTTGTGCACTCCCATTCTGTTCTGTATACATTTCCCAATATTTTTGTAGCCTATTTACCTAATTGGTTATTTCAGTCCTTTGATTTTCTTGATGACCTATTTTAATTTGTTTTTATTCTTTCGAGGGAATTGCAGTCTTAGCCCACATTCTTTGTCTATTTCTAATTGCCCGAATGAAGGTCGTGGTGAACTGACTACTTGAACCACTACAGCCTTTAGTCATGCAAATTTTGCAAATTGTTTTATGTTTTTCATTTTTTACTAGCTCCCTGCTTCTGTTGAAACCCATAATCGAATTCCTTTGCCAAGGACATTGCAGTTTGATTAATGAGCTAAGTTTGTTTTTTTTTCATCTCTGTTCTCATTTATTCACACACTGTTGCTGCCTTTTGTCTTGCTCCTGCTATGAGATAATGTCTGCTCCACTCCCTTGCTAATTTATTCTCTGACTCCCAATTCTGTCCCCTGTGGCCCATCCAATGAACCAGGCACCTGCTGTCTTTGAGCTGTGTAACCTTGCTCCCTTGCCTCTGCTTTGGCACATCCATCTACACCAAATATTTTGCTTGACGCTGCTGATAATCCTTCAGTTGGTGCAATGCTTTTCTTTATGCATTGCATAAAGTACGAAGGCCACTAACCCAAGCCCACATGGCATGTGACGTGTTTTGTTTGCAGCTTTGTGAAGATGAAACTATAATAAAGAAAAGGTGAAAAAGAAAAAGATTTCTCTTTTGCAGTGTTTCTGTCAGGCAATAGAAGGGAAAATTAATAAAGTACATCAAGGGCAATAAAATAATTTTCAATGGGCAATTTACTTGTAAGAATAGTCAGTGGAATATTAGAGCTGCTGAGAGGGGAAAATGTTGAACCATTGGTGGAGGCTGAAGGCTAAAGTACATTCTTTACAACCACTTTCATAGAAATGCTCAATTTTTGTGGACTTGGTCATTCTAATGTCATCACTGATGCTGCAATGGAACGTTTTCAAATTGGCAGTGGAATGATTGCTCTGCTGGAGGATTCTATTGTGGAAAGATTGAAAACTCCTTCTCTGGAGCATTTTAATTACCTTTTTGAATGTGTTCTGTTTGTTTTGCAGAATGCATATGTGGCGACAGCCATAAACAGCACCAGCTTCTGCACGTCCGCCAGAGATGCCTTGCTGATCTTGGTAGAGAATGCTTTGAAAGTGGCTGCTATAAACACAGTTGGCGATTTTGTGCTGTTTCTAGGAAAGGTTTGTATTTTAGGTGTGATCATTATCACTTCATGAGGCCTAATTTCTTAAAGCAATTAGCCAACACTACCATCACCTCGGGTGATTTAGGATAAGTGCTGGGATAGCCAGCAATGGCTGTGCTCCATTACTAAATAATAAAAATCATGTTCTCTACTGACTGCAACATCTTCTACAGTTTTAAACCTGACCCTGCTTTATTAAAATCTTACAAGCCTCAGAAGATTTATTTTCATAATAGCAAATTTTATTCTGTAACCGTGAAAGCTGAAATCACAATTAAATTATAATTTAAGGGATGCAGTGGTGTCGTGGCAATGTCCCTGGACTAATAATCCAGACCCTAGGCTGATGTTTAGAAGACATGGTTTCATGTTCCATGTGACAGATGGTGAAATTTAAATTCAGTTTAAAAAAAACACTGCAATTAAAAGCTAGCCTAACAGTGACCATGTAATAACTGTTGATTTATCATAAAAAATGATCTGGTTCACTAATGCCCTTTGGAGAAGGAAAAGAGCCATCCATGCATGGTCTGACCTGTATGTGAATCCAGGGCCACATCGATGTGGTTGACTCTTAACTACCCTTTTAGGCAATTATGGAAGGGCAATAAATGCTTGCCGAGCTTGTAATGCCCACATCCTCTGAACAAATAAAAAATGTTCCTTAAAGCATTGAAAATAAGCTGAGGGCTGAAGCTCATCGTGTAGGATCTCGCTGAAAATGGCAAGTGTAACTGTAAAGTGAGGTAACTCAGGTTGTGATTATGCAACAGCAAGTTTGAGTCTTAAACAAAATCTATAAATTGCAGAGAAGAAAAGAGCATTGTCAAAGGTAAGGAGTTTTGAGACCCAAATCAAAGTGAATTATAGTGTGGATATAAAGAGTAGATCATTAGAATGTGGAGGGTTCTGGTTGTAATACAGGGCACAAAGTGTAGGAATGCAATTTTGTTATTTCCTTGTCAGTTGATTTTGTACCATTGTCCTATGAAGAGACTTCCTGTAAATTTGCATTTTCTGGGTGACATTTACGTTTTGTACCAGAGCTGTTGGGTGCAGCCTTCTGAGTAAGCTTATAAGTAGTTGATAGACTTCCAGACAGGAAGTACTCTGCAGACATTGGAAAATCAATTAAGTAGGAATTAAATTGCGTAAGTACACGTTAGTCAAGTTAAAAATAACAGCCACTGAAAGAGTTGCCATACTTACTTAATGCATGTATTGCTGGCAAATTTTGAAACAAGTGAACTAATATGTTTACTGTGAAAATGCAGATTATAGTTGGAACATATTGCTACACTTCAGGGACCCAAACTAATTTAGATTGTATGGTGATTTTATATTTATCGACCATTTTATGCACACGGGACTGGGGTTAATAGTATGGTATGGATTGAGAATTGGTTGACAAACCAAAAACAGAATACCACTGTAAACCCATTGACTCCCACAGTTACCTGGACTGTACATCCTCGCACCCTGTTTCCTGTAAAGAATCCATTCCATCCTTCGAGATGTCCACCTTCTTCCTCAACCAAGGATTCCCGAGCACCGTTGTCGACAGGGCCCTCAACTGGGTGCGACCCATCTCCTGCACTTCCACCCTCACCCCGTCTCTTCCCTCAACAGCAATAGGTTTCCCCTTGTCTTTACCTACCATTCAATCAGCATCCACATCCAGAAGATCATCAGCTGTCCTTTCTGCCACCTCCAGTGAGATGCCACCACTAGACGCATATTCCCCTCCCCTCCCTTGTCTGCCTTCCGCAGGGACCATTCCCTCCGGATCACCCTGGTCCATTCTTCCTTCACTTGCAATACCCCTCCACACCCCGATGGCACCTTCCCTTGCATCTACCAAAGGTGTAACACCTGCCCATTAACCTCCTCTCTCTTCAGTATCTATGGGCCTAAACATATCTTCCAGGTGAAGGAGCACTTTACCTGCACTTTACACAACCTAGTTGACTGCATTTGCTGCTCACAATGTGGTCTCCTCTACATTGGGGAAATGAAGCGTAAACTGGGTGACTACTTTGCAGAATATCTATGTTCTGTCTGCAAAGAAGACCCTGAGCTTCCAGTTGCCTGCCCCTTTAATACACCACCCTGTTCCTTGGCCAACACCTCTGTCTCAGGCTTGCTGCAGTGCTCCAGCGAAGCTCAGCACAAGCTGGAAGAACAGCACCTCCTTTTCCATTTTGGGAGCCTGCAGCCCTTAGACTCAATATTGAGTTCATTAATTTTAGGACCTGAATTTCCCCATGTCCTAGTCCCCTACCACATACACCAGGCCTTGTTATCTGCATATAAAGCGACACTTTCCTAGCTACCATCAGTTCTGAGGAAGGGTCACCAGACCTGAAATGTTAACTTTGATTTCTCGTCACAGATATTGCCAGACCTGCTGAGCTTTTCCAGAAACTTTGTTTTTTTTTTGTCAACAAATGGATCTTTTATGTGGTGACAGGCATTCATTAGTCATGTACCTTTACGATCAGTGCTTGGGCCCCAGCTATTCACAATATATGTAAGTAACTTGGAGGAGGAAACCAAATGCAATATTTTCAACTCTACTAATGATAATGCATAATCCAAACCTCTTTTTTTTTATGCGGAGGATGCAAGGAGGCGTTAGGGCAATCTAGAAAAGTGAATGTGTGTGTTGAGGCATGTCAGGTGCAGTCTCGTGGATAAATGTGCAGTTATACACTTTGGTGTGAAAATCAAAAAGGCAGTGTGTTATGTAAATGGTGGTATATTGGGAAATGTGGATGTATAATGGAAAGTAAACAGACAGGTGCAGCAAGCAGTTAGGAAGGCAAACAGTATATTGACCTTAATTGCAAGTGAATTTAAGTTCTGAAGTTGGGATGCCTTTCTGCAGCTATACATGGCCTTGGTAAGACCGAATCTGGATTGCTGTATGCAGCTTTGCTCTCCTTGTCTAAGGGATGATAAACTTGCCATAGAGGGAGTGCAGCGAAAATTTACTCGGCGGATATTTGGAATGGTCGGACTGTCAAATGAAGAGAGATTGGTTCAACTGGGTCTGTACTCACTAGAGTTTGGAAGAAAGAGCGGGGACCTGATTGAAATGTAAAAAAATTCCACTCGGGATGGACAGTCAAGATACAAGAAAGATGTTTCTCCTGGCTGGGGAGTCTAGAACCGGGGTCACAGTGTTAAGATATGGTGTAGACCATTTAGGTTTAGCGATGAGGAAGCATTTCTCTCGGGAGGTTGACGGCCTGTTGAATTCACTGCTACAGACACTGTGGAGGCTAGATCACTGAGCATATTGAAGAAAAAGAGAAAGTTTCAGATATTGAAGGTTTCAGGGGGTATAGAGGAAAATAGGGAATGTGACATTGAGATAGGAGATCAGCCATGATCACATTGAATGCAGAGCAGGCTCAAAGGGCTGAATGGCCTACTCCTGCTCCTAGTTTCTGTGGAGTTATGATGGTCTGCTTTATTCATCCCTCTCCACCTAGGAAAGTGATACAAAATGTCTACGTCTGTTTGCGGTATCATGGCCTATGGAATAAATTTATCCTTCTGTTCATGTTTGATGACTTCACCATGGTTTACACAATATAGCAGTTAAGGAAATGAGTTATGGTCAGGCAACATTGAGGATTAAATTTTGCATGCTGATTGGGAGCAGAGAATTTCAGTGCTCACAAGTTGCTGGTTGACTTTGTTTGATGTTTTTCTGAAAGGCCAGATGAGAAGATTAATGGACATTACTTTGCATTGTGGTGCATATGACAGTCATTTAGAATGTTAATGCAAAAAAGGGCTAAATGTACTTGAAAGAAGAAAAGACAGTAATGTTGCAACAAATACAGAAACTGCAGGAGAAACTCTAAGTCCAGCAGCAACTGTGGATCAGAAGCAGAGTTAACATTTTGAGCCCAGTGATCGTTCTTCAGAACGTGAATACTATAACTAATTGAAAAGAAAATTCACTCTCATGAATGCTAATGTGGAATATTTTCTAAAAGGGTATACGGAAGATAATTTTTAGTCTTCTCATTGTTACGAACATTAATATTGAAAATCACCTTTATCCATTTTGCTCCCTATCATCTCAAAATAGGCGTTGTTCTCTTGGGAATTGTGGGGCTTAATTGGCAGCACATTGCCTCAGTGAGACATAACAGCTACCATCTTTTTGCAATCTTACGCTTTGTACTGCTTCATAATATGGGGTCTTGAGTTTATAGCGCTGTTACCAGAGAAATAATGCAACTTTCTTGAGTTTACTATGTTCACCAGAAATTATTGAGGATCTTAACTTTTTTAAAAAATGTATTCATTTGTGGGATGTGGGCGTCGCTGGCTGCCAGCATTTTATACCCAACCTGAGTTGCCCCTAAGAAAGTGGTGGGGAACTGTCTGCTTGAACTGCTGCAGTCCACCTATTGTGGATTGACCCACAACACTATTAAGGAGGGAATGCAACTATGTCAGGCTTGGCGAGTCTGTAAGACAACTCTCCCAATTTTGGCATTAGCCCCCAGCTGTTAGTGAGGAGGACTTTGCAGGGTCAACAGGGCTGTTTCTGCCGTTGTCTTTCAAGTGCTTAGGCCGATGCCAGGTGATCTGTCCAGTTTCATTTCTTTAAGACCTTGTATGGATTGTTACAACTGAACAGTTTGTTAGTCATGCCATTTCAAAAGGCAATTGAAAGTCAACCGTATTACTGTGGGTCTGGAGTCTCACGTAGGCCACACCAGGTGATATAGAACATAGAAAAATACAGCGCAGTACAGGCCCTTTGGCCCTCGATGTTGCGCCGATCCAAGCCCACCTAACCTACACTAGCCCACTATCCTCCATATGCCTATCCAATGCCTGTTTAAATGCCCATAAAGAGGGAGAGTCCACCACTGCTACTGGCAGGGCATTCCATGAATTCACGACTCGCTGAGTAAAGAATCTACCCCTAACATCTGTCCTATACCTACCACCCCTTAATTTAAAGCTATGCCCCCTCGTAATAGCTGACTTCATAC
>NC_057711.1:108036162-108038418 GCF_004010195.1 Chiloscyllium plagiosum | reverse complement strand
TTTAACAAGGGATTCCAATTCCTTATTAAACCACGGTTCCCTCACATGACCCTTTCCTCCCTGCCTGACAGGTACATACTTATCAAAGACACTCAATAGTTGCTCCTTGAACAAGCAATATCAATTGTGCCTATCTGACAATGGCAGATATCTTTCCCTGGTTCCAGAGGCCTATCAATGAACAGATGGGTTTTTCCAACAATTGGCAATGTTTTTGTGGTCATCAGTAGACTCTTAATTCCAGTTTTTTTTAAACTGAATTCAAATTCCACCACCTGCCAGAGCAATAGCTGAGTTTTTGGGTTAATAATCTAACCATCGTGCCACTCGGTCATCGCCACACCCAACTGAAGGATGATGAGGTAACATAGGCATCAGTAGAGGATTTGGTAACTTTAACTTCACTCAGATACAACATAAAATGAGATTTAATAATCTCTTTAAAATCGTAAGCAGAACCTCGATTCTCCATTAGCATTTTTGAAACTGGCATTAATTTTGTAATTATCTCTAAAGAGCCACTCAATTTGATACATGATATCTGTGGCTGATTATTTGCACTTAAAAAAAATGTTTTGTCACTCTTGCAGCTATTTTATTGAGCAACTTGTGCCTCATCTATAGATTTATGTGTTTTGCAAAAGAATTTTGGAGATTTTATTTGCCTTAACTGTGCATATGCAACTACCTCCACATTATGGAGCATGCAGCAAAAAAGAAAAGATTTTTTCAAGTCATTCATTGGGCATGGAAATTTCTGACTGGGTCAGTAATTATTGCCCATCCTGAATTACCCTGCAGAAGGTGGCGGTGAATTGCCCGCTTGAACTTCTGTAGTTCATTGTGGGTCTGTGGGGGGAGTGGGGATGTGTAGTAGGGTAGGGAGCCCAACGTTCTGTCTGGCAGAGAATTTCAACAGTTCAACCCAGCAATAGTAAACAAACAGCAAGATAATTTCCAATCAGGATAGTGTGTGACTAGGAGGGGATCTTGCAGACATTGATGTTCTCATGTGTGTGCTGCTCTTGTCCTTTGGGTGATAGAGGTCACTGGTTTGGAAGGTGCAGTCTGAGGAGCCTTGGTGAGTTGTTGCAGTTAGTCTTCTAGATGGCACACACTGCTGCCAGTGTTCATCAGTCTATAGGGAATGAATGTAGAATGTCGCAGGAGGGTTACTAATCAAATGGATTGCTTTGTCTTGGATGATTTTGAGCTTCCTGTGTATTATTTGAGCTGCTGTCATGCAGGCAAGTGAGGAATATTCCACCATACTCCTGATTTGTGCCTTGTAGATCATGCAGAGGATTTGAAGAGAAAAGAGGTGAGTTACTCACTGCAGAGTTTTCAGTCTCTGCCCTGCTTTTCTATATGGTTAAAGCAGTTCTGATTTGGTCAGTGGTAGCTCCCAGGATTTTGATGGTGGGGGGTGGTAATGTCTGTGAATGTCAAGAGTGACAGTTAGATTTTGTCTTGTTGGATCTCATAGTCTTCTGGCACATTTGTGCTGAGAAAGTAGTTGTCAGTTATCGAAACTTTATAAAATGTGTGTATTCTTTCTGCACTTTCTTCTGATCTCATTAAATAACTTATCATGCTTTTTCTTTCACCTTTCAGGTGCTTATAGTGTTAATCACAGGGTTTATTGGGATCGTGCTGCTCAATCACCAACGTGATTACACTGTGTGGGTGCTACCACTCATCATTATTTGCCTATTTGCCTTCTTTGTGTCACACTGCTTCTTGTCCACATATGAGATGGTGGTGGATGTTCTTTTCCTCTGCTTTGCGGTTGACTCCAAACAAAATGATGGGACTCCTGGACGCGAGTATTACATGGATAAAAGTTTAATGGTAAGTAACAGAGAATCCTTTAGAATTTAAAGGAAATAATTTACCAATGGGTTAATTTGGCAGTAAGCTGGGAAAATTTATTGGTGGGTTAAGATCAGGATCTTGCTGTATGGTGGGATATCATGGACATGTGCCTGTAATGTGCCAACCAGTATGTAGATCTTGATATGTCAGAGAGCCATAGAGATGTACAGCATGGAAACAGACCCTTCGGTCCAACCTGCCCATGCCGACCAGATATCCCAACCCAATCTAGTCCCACCTGCCAGCCCTCGGCCCATATCCCTCCAAACCCTTCCTATTCATATACCCATCCAAATGCCTCTCAAATGTTGCAATTGTACCAGCCTCCACCACATCCTCTGGCAGCTCATTCCATACACGGACCACCCTCTGCGTGAAAAA
>NC_057711.1:107964589-108032569 GCF_004010195.1 Chiloscyllium plagiosum | reverse complement strand
CAACTGATCCACTCGATCTGATAAGATTCGCATCAAACAGCATTTATGGCAGATATAATCCGCAGTAACCCTTAAACTCTCTTTAAACTCCCACATCTGACAAGAAATACATATCACTGCAAAGGCCATTTTTGCTCCTTCACAATCTACAGACCCAGAAAATAACACCGTCTTATTCCTCTACAAACACTGTCCCAGATTAAATTAATAGCTGTGGCTTATATTTTAAGTTTAATCAAGAACATCTCTCCTCTTATTCCTCTACAAACACTGTCCCAGATTAAATTAATAGCTGTGGCTTATATTTTAAGTTTAATCAAGAGACATCTCTCCAAAAATAAATAATCCAGAAAGAACCCATTGTACTCACTAATACAGCATGTCCATGGGGTGTGTAGTTACATCTTTGATTTCTTAATACTACTAATCTGCACCTCCCCCACCACTATCCTTGGTAATGGAGGTTGACCACTGTTGTACAAGCTTGAAGTGCCAAGTTTTACTGATTCTGAGCAACATCTTTGACTTCATTGCATTCTCTTGTTCCTGTTTCAGGAATTCATGGATGACAGCAGGAAAGCAATGCGTTCAGGTGGGCGTGGAGCGGAGATGAAATCAATGGTAGGTGCCAGTGAAGAGTCGGCCATCCTCCAGGAATTTCACTGTTACTATCTGTCTCTTTCTGTCTTTGTAGACTGGTCTCACTCTGGTGAAGTCTTTGCTTTGTGTATCACTCAAGATGTCCTGCTGTTTCTGTTTCTTTATTTGCCAATCAACTGGATAGGAGAATTACTTTGCTTGTTTCGTGCTCAGTCTGTAGTAGCAGTTAGCAGAAACTGTGGACCATAGCAGTTAGACTTTTGGAAATGTGCATATCCTACACAGTCTCTGATTATGACACACAGTAAGGAAGTGAAGACTTTTTTTTAAACCAAATATGCAAATTGATTCTTGTGACATACATTGTCTTCACTGTTAATAGCCTTCCCTGCACAATTTGTTATTTCCAACATCATATGCTGACCCAATATTAATTTCTGTGATCAGCTAGAGAGAGACTTTTTCAAAGAGGCATATTCCCGCTATCAGCTGTACCTCCCTGGCATGTTTTTGCCGTGCAGCGTGGCATCCGGTAGCCTTATCAAGACCTAACAAAAGTTAAACAAGTAGGTGATTCTAGATGCATCAGTGCTGAGTGTGGGTTGAACCTTATTCATGCAGATTGACAAATGCTCCACTTTGTAAGGAGTTCACTGCTGGTAATATATTTCCTAGTTTTAATTGGCACAAGTGTTCTTTGTCACTTAAGATAGATTTATTCAGGTTCAATCATCTCCAGGATACACCAAAACACAGCATGTAATGCTTGCAAGCAGGATGTTTTGTGATCTGGTTTGGTTTCATTTTGTCAGCTTTTGTTAGATATAACACTGCGTGTAGGTAATTGCAAATTTTCAAAAGTCTGGAATGACAATGCAAGATCATACTTTGGACAAAGTTGTTACCTTCAAATGATGACACTTTAAAATCTCTCTGTGGACATTTCTCATCACTAAACAGTTACAATGGAATTGTCAATTTATTCTGGAACTGTGCAATAACTGAGCTACATTTCCTTTGCTTGTTTCAGCTAGCTTTCACCTTTTTACAGTATTGGTTTTTGTGTTGCAAGTGAAGCAGCAAATTTGTTTCCATCCTCCCTTGACATTTTTTTCTTTAACATTTCAGCTTTTATATTGCATGTTACTGTGTTGTGCATAATGTTTTGTGGACAGATTTATACTCTGTGCAAGTATACCTGTTTTGCTGGCTTGTTTTAAAATACATCTGCAGACAAAAGCATCTTGCTTGAGCACTTGATAAATTATTTCTTGAAGAAAGGACAACTTGCATATATAAAGTATCTTCCAAATTATTTGTACCATTCAAATACTTTACAACCAATGAAGTGATTTTGAATTTTGATGACTGTTCTGTGGGAAACGTGTCAGGCAATTTGTGTCTGACCAGAATGTAGAAGTGGCCAGTTTTAGTGATATTTGTTAATGAATACATTTTAGCTAGAATTCATATGCTTTTCAAAATAGTGTCAAGTTTACCCGAGAGACTGGATGGGGACTGGGTTTAACTTCTTTCCCAATGGATTGTGACTTTCACAGTGTAGCACTCCCTCAGCACTGCACTAAAGCACAAGCCTCTATTTTAGTCATAGAGTTCTAGAAATGTACAGCACGGAAACAGGCCCTTTGGTCCAACTCATCCATACTGACCAGATATCCTAAAAAAATGTATTCCCATTTTCCAACACTTGGCCCTTATCCATCTAAACCCTTCCTATACATATACCCTCCAGATGCCTTTTAACTGTTGTAATTGTACCAGCCTCCACCACTTCCTCTGGCAACTCATTCCATACATGCACCGCCATCTACATGAAAAAGTTTCCCCTTAGGTTTTTTAGGTTTTAAACTTTTTCCCTCTCACCCTAAACCTATGCCCTCTAGTTCTGGACTCCCCCCACAGGATTGAACACACAACATTACAACTCTGAAGCAGGGTTCTATCAACTACCGCATGATGGTCTAAATCCCTTTAGTTACTCATACTGCCTATTGTTCTCCATCTAACAATCTTGATCTCAGCCTGTCCAATAACGTACTGATGGTATTGGAGTGCTCAGTTCCCAACATCAATGAAATGTTGAAATATCCTTATCATTGGCAAATTGATGCAGGAACATCAACATTGACGTAGATCAATGTGGGTTACACTTTTACAGTAAAGTGAAGTCTCTGTCTGATCAGTAGTGTTCAGTGATTTCCTTTAGGCAGGTAGTTCCTTCAGGTAATTCTCAGTGAATGGTTGTGAAGCGATTGCAGAAGACTAATCAATAAATTTAAAGCTTGCCAATCAAACAAAGTGACAATCTACTCCATTGAGGGGCAAGTAAATGGCTGGCGAGACATAGGATATCACTAATCAAATTTGTAATTTAAATATTGGCAGATCTGAGTCCTTCAGTGATTGAAATGTATCGCTTCCATTTTGAGGGGAATAGTTTGTATGGTTTGTCTTTACACGTGAGAAACATTGTAGAGGAAAAGCTGTAATGCGTTTTAAGACATCCAATGGTGATGGAAGTCATTATATAAATGCAAGTTCCCCTTCTTCAGCATATTCTAAAAACAATAAGGATTAGGATTGTATATTTGTTTTTGCATTGTTTCAAAGGGTCAAACTCTACAGGCTTCATTACCTTATTTCTAATAAAAACAAGCAAATCATAATTGTGCAAATAATTGATCTGACTGTTCAAGTGAATAAAATGCTGGCATATAGCTAAAGATAATCTAGGAGAAAGTGAGGACTGCAGATGCTAGAGATCAGAGTCGAGAGTGTGGTGCTGAAAAACCACAGCAGGAGAATCAACATTTCGGGCATAAGACCTTCATCCTGATGAAAGGCTAATGCCTGAAATGTTGATTCTTCTGCTCCTCAGATGCTGCCTGACCTGCTGTGCTTTTCCAGCACCACACTCTTGACAGCTAAATGTAAGCCACATGTATAATTTAAAATAAACGTCCCATCATCTTTGTGAACAGAAACAAAAATGTATTGATATCCAAATTACCTGGAGTGGCTTGCAAAAATGCTTTAAAACTTTGTGAAGTCTATAATCGAAGTGAGATGCACTTAAGATTTTAATTTATGATTAAATAAGCCAAAAATAAAAGGGATACTTGAACTTCAAGCAGAAACAAATATTAATCATTTAGTTCATGTGTTCTGAGATTGCACTGTACTACTGTTTGTTTCTTCTAGACCTCTGGAGATGACAACGCTTGATTATGGCAAATCGCTGGAAAATAGCGGGTAAAACAACACAGGGCTTTACAAATTGCATTTTTGTGTGAATCCCTAATAACCTCTAAGGGGAAGGGGAGTACAACAGATCACAAATGTGCTTTTTTTTTAAGAAAAAGAATTTAAAACTTGCTTGTAAGATTTTTATTTTATTTCTAACAGAAATATTGCCAATTTGCATAAATATGGAACCTGTTGAAAGCAGGTTTGGTTTTAGTTGCCTGGCCTAAAAATAATCATGTAACTAGATAATGCTCAACTATCCAATCTCTTATGGATGAATCTTTTGTAACACTATAGACACTATATATTATGCTTTGTAGGTATTATAAAACATGTGCTTGTATTCTTTATAAGTATTTCTTGCAGAATATTTTGTAAAACAGCAGCGCAACAGTACTGATTATTATGAATGGCATAATGATATTGTAAATAGTCTCTCTTACGGCTGTGCAGCTTTTCTGTCCTGTTGCTACATTCCTAATGGAATTACTGTACTAAAAAGCTCAGGATAAAAATGTCATCCTTTTCAGGAACTTGTCAGGCAAACTAGTAGAACTGTAGGATCGTTTAAAGTGGGCAGGTGACTTAATGCAAAATTAGAGTCAAAGTAGCATGTGCATAAACTTCACTTGAATGGGGTGAAATGTGGCAATCATTTTCCAATGTGCAACTTTTAAAAACCACCTAACTAGGGTTCCTCCAGCGTGTATGGATGACTAGCGGGCTCTGGAAGTTCATTATTTAGCCTCAGTCGCATGAGCTGGCCTGAGAAGATTTGCTCCCATTCCCTCCGAATCCGAGAAGTGAAAGTTGCTCAGGGTTTTGATGCATGGTTGTCATCAGGATTTCCCTAAGAAATGCATTACAGGGAAGCTGACTAGGGTTAGAGCTGTTGTGATGCATCTTGCCACAGTAACTATGCACTGATGTTCATAAGTTCCCGTATAAACAACCTGTTTTAGCTGGGTGTAGTGCAGGAGATTGTCTGCCTGCGGAATGCTGGGGAAGAAGAAAATTGGTAGATCAAACTGAAGAGGAGTTTTAATTATAAGGTTTAGGGCCATCTTCATTGGAGAAATCTTTTTTCGCTATTTTTAAGTAGATTTTACACATTGTGACACAGGGAAAGGTCACATGTGGTTATTGGGTTTAGGGTGAGTTAGTTGGCCATGTTGGTTGTGGAGTGATGACCATGCTCACTAACATAGATGAACTGGCCAACCAATAAGTGGATGTTGACATTAGATGGCATTTATGTTCTCGCATTCTATGAAATATTTTGCTATTTGGAGTCATGCAGTAAAATATTCCTAAAGGTTTGACAAACCCTACTATCACTAAGTTCAACTATGTAGAACTTCCAGGTCTTTGTGTTTCTCTTGCACTGTCAGAGTTACTTTTTCTGTAAATAAGGCTTTGAGACTGGCAGTGGAGCTAACCAGGAATTAAATCTGGTTTAATTTGTTAAATCTGAGCATCAGTGTTGAATAGACTCAGTCCCCTCTTCCTTGAGCTTTGAGTGAGGAAAGTGGCATGTGCTACACAATTGATAGGAGGTAGATATCTTTGATGGCTTTCTTTAGATTTCGATTAGATTCCTTACAATGTGGAAACAAGCCCTTCAGCCCTACCAGTCCACACCGACCCTCTGACTAATGCACCTAACACTACAGGCAATTTAGCATGGGCAATTCACCTGACCTGCACATCTTTGGACTGTGGGAGGAAACCGGAACACCCGGAGGAAACCCACGCAGACACGGGGAGAATGTGCAAACTCCACACAGACAGTTGCCCAAGGCTGGATTTGAACCTGGGATGCTGGTGCTGTGAGGCAGCAGTGCTAACCACAGCCATCATGCTGCCATGTCACCCATTTTGGGCAATGGGACCATATAGGTCTGTAGATTTTGTCCTCTGGTTTTAATTCCAGCCATTTCATAACTGTTGGTTCATTCCTCGTTTTTTTTTCTCCATCTTGCTGTGCTGAGTGTCTGATGTTACTTCTGCCAGCATTGCCAGTTTGACTGAAGCATTAGAGAGCTACAGTCAAGTTATGTGTTGAGGTTGCTATTATGAATGAATTATGAGCTAGGTGAATTTAAAGGCAAATTAGTTCGTCTTGCTAATTCCTCCTAATTTTAGTTAATGATTCAAACCTGAAAATTGGCTCCTGGTAAATGAAATAAAATATAAAGTGAACTATAAGGATCCATGTACAAATGTAGGCATTAGAAAACCAACAATTATTACTTTCAAATGTAATAAGGTTTTGATTAGTTGTTGATTTCACTGTTCATAAGCCAAGAATGGAGAATTAGACCCCTTTGAGCCTACTCTGCCTTCAATATAATTATGGTGGATTCATAATGATCTCAGCTTCACTTTTCTGGCTGCCTTCCATAATCCTTGACTTTTATGTCAATCACAAATCCATCTAACTTTGCCTTAAATAAATTCGCTGAAAGAAAATTATCTGCTTTGTTAAGAGGAGAACTCCACACTGTGGCACCTGATTCAAATCTCTGTCATAAGAGAAACATCATCATGTTAATCTCTCTGAGAAGTCCCTTAGGATCTTGAAAATTTCAGTATGATCTTCTTAAGATCTCTCGTTCCTCTTAACTCCAGTCGGTATATATTAAACGTGTCCAACCTTTCATTAGAAGATAATCCCTTCATCCCAAGAATGAGAGAAGTGAAACCAGCTGTGAGCATCTTTTAGTATAATTATTATCTTTTTGCAAAAAAGGCCAAAAGTGTACATAGTACACCAGATCTGGTTTTCCTAAGAGCCTCTGTAACAAAAGACAATGGGATAACATTTGAACAACACATTTGTGGAGACAGGTGTGTACAGTATTTCTTGGGTCATGACACAATCAGAATTTTTTCAATTTTGTAACTTTCGGGTTTTAAAGGACCAAAACTGAGTTTCATTACAAGTTTCCGATTGGAAGCTTTTTTTCTAAAAAATAAAAGTTGCACAGTGGAGAATTCCCAGTTTACATTGGTGAGTTGTCATTTCAAATAAATACACCAGTAGAAAGGCCAAGTTTAGATGAGAACTAACCTGCAGCTACAGCCAATGAAGTATTTTATACTCTTCTTAGTTACCCAGTCCACCTTTGCTATCTTTTGCCATTTTAAATACAGTAATTTGTCATGTAACGGTAAGTCTTCTATGTGTAAAACCATCTAGAACATGCTATTGAACCAAATAGTTGGAAATTGCTCAGGGTGAAAGATATGTTCAGTGTCCCAATGGCAGATTCTGTCAACAGAATTCACGTGTTATATACAAATTGTTTTTCTCATTGGCTGGAAAGGTGTCTTGTATAATGAAACATTTACTTGCCCTCCACTTGGAGCTTTAACATCATGCAGTTCAATTCGTGTATCACTTTATAAAATTTGTATATTAATTTTTTTAATAAAAGCAGTTTGTATCATTGGCTGAGCTCAATGACTCTTCATTCTGTGCAAACCATTATATATAATTTTAACAGTAGCACGATTTCTTTTTCTCTGTGCAAAAGTCTTGTATTCTTTTCAGCAGTTAATGATTGTAGTGAGGTACTGGACATGTAAATGCATGGAAATCAATACCTAGTGTCTTAAAAGGATGACAAATTGAATCCAGGCAATTATAAACATTGTAACTGGAGCAAAGTAATTTAGAATATTTAGTACTGATATAGGATTGCTCAGCCACTTGACTTTTGAGATGAGCTTTATGAATGCAGTGGAATGCATCTTCACTTTCAGTATTCTAGTGTAAGTTAATAGTTGATAGGGTCTGACAACTGGCAAAATGACATTGAAGGATGCATACTTAAAACAGACTTGAATTGTTGTATAAAATAGTCTGCATTCATGTGGAATTTAATATTCTATATTTATCTTCTTTAATGGATCTGTTGGTGATCCTTTCCAAAATTTTTAACGCCTCAGTCAATAGTTTTATAGTTTATTTTCCCCAAACCTATCAATTTTTTAGATGCTATCCCAAATAGTTTTTGTTTATTTATTTGAGTTTTGTCTAGATTTTGTTGACTTGTTCTGAAGGGAGAAAATCTTGATTGACTGTACACTTATGATCTATTATTCCCACCTTGGTTTACTCACAACCTTTAACTCCAGTCTAACATTTGGAAGGCAGCTAATGTTAACTTACCTTTGGCAATTAACCTGTTCGAGCTGAGGATCTAGCAGCAATTAATTTATAATGCTCTGTGTTCAAACAACTGAGGAATGGCTTCATAGTTCAATTTAGCTTGGCCCCATGTGATAAATAGCCACCAAGAAATGAAAGTCTTTAAATTTTATGTATTGTGATCCTTTGTCATTTTGGAGATTGAAGATTTTTTATTATTTGTTCAAGGGAGTGTGAGCATCACTGGCTAGGCCATCATTTATTGCACATACCTAATTGCCCTGGAGTGGAGTGGGTGAACAGTTAAGATGTTTCTCACTCATGCAGTCAACTTCAATTAACATAATGTTTCATCCACGCCCATAATTCACAAATCCTTAACGATTTGAATTGTTCCCTCAATAAAAAAGATCTAACTTTGCTTTTGGAAAAAAACATTTATCCTTTGCATCCATTTGCTAATCAAACTTCATGCACAGTTCATTTTACTGATCAAATTACTCCCCACGTTTTTGAAGTTGTCATGATTCACATTTGCATGCAGCAAGAAATGATAATTTATTGTTTCAAAAGCATGCAGTGAGATGAAACATCATTATAGGCCTTGGAACAGTCTGAGGTAATGCTGCTTTACTCACAGTAGTCTCTAATCAGATTTAATGGAGCACTTGGCAGACGTATTTAAATGCATGCACAAAACATTTCCCACTGGCTTCAGCAGCCGGTGACGTCAGGTAGGAGCGATTTGAAGGAAATTTAATCTCTGTACTAATACTCAGTAATTAACAGGCAGTGCATTTGATTGTTAGAGATCTTGAATTTCAAATTTAGTGATTTAAACTTTTGTCATTTTATTATAATTGCTGCTGGTATAAATTTCATGTTTGAAGGCTTTTTTTTTCATGCTTCACTGAGGAGGTCAGCAATATCTTTCCAGAATGATTGCAGCTACTATTCTACACAGCCCCATAATAGTCTGGTTCACGTGAAAGGTTTTGAAACTCTGTGAGTGAAAAATTTTCCCACATGGTACCTTTGTTTCTCTGCCATGTGTCATCACCTGTTTCCTGCATAGTCCACATGATGCTCTGGCAGACCATAACACTATAAAGACCATTGGCATCACTCTTAACAGCCCAAATGATGCCAAGTGTGGTCAACACATGCTGACAGAATATGCATTTAAAAACTCCTGAAGCAACAAGCTGTCTGAAGTGGAGTGAGTGGACAATTCAGATGTTTCTAACTTATGCAGTCAACCCTGACCCTGAATCTTTGAAAGGGCTACTCCGTTTTCAGGCAATCTGTCTTTAAAAAAAAAACATATTATAAGACCATGGTAAGAGAAACAAATCAAACATTTCAGGCCTGAAAATGTTTTATCAGGTATTTCTGACCAGTTTTGACTAAAGCAATTTTAATGGAAGCACTGCAGTAAGTTGATGGAGATGTTTTTGAGATATTTGCAGCACATAGTAAGGGCAGAAGGTCAAGTGCCTAATACTAGAATGGGAGCATCTCATACAATATCAGTTAGTCTATGACATGAGCAAGACATTGGAGACACTAAACCCAACCCAGATGCTGCATGTGGGAAGTTCTGCATGGAGGGAAGAAAAGTGTTTTCTGTAAAGTCCTACCCAGAAATGTTGTTTTGGGAGTACCTCTGTGACTTGGTCGTGAGCCAGAAACAGTGCTTGAAGAGGCTACATGTCACTAAGGAAAGTGACATGGAGTTGTGCTCCCTCCTTCGCACCATGTTGATGCTTGAAATCGAAGGATGGACAGCCCTCGGGGTAGCATTATCATTCTATACCAGGAGATCCTTCCTGGGGAAGCAGGTGAAATCAGAAACTGCTTGCCTTTCGCTATTATTAAAGATGCCTCAAAGAGCTCACAAAGGTGCTGTGTGGAGGACATTCTTGTCAAGGTCAGGAGCAACAGGAAGAAGGGACGTGCTAATTTTTTTAAGAACCTGCATTCCGATGGATCAGGGTTATGTTGATTCCATACGCACGGCACTGTAGGGCCCTACACATTCAGAAAGCAATGACAGGAACCCCAATGTGAAATTGTGTATGACCACAGTAAAGTCAGAAAGTTCATCTTAGTGGTTGTTCATCATCCTGGTAGCATAAAATGCTGCACTGAGTCTACACCAGTTCACACACCTTCAGGCCTCCAATATCCACCAGCGAATGGCTGCTCGGAGATGAGGACTACCCCATCTGCATATGGCTGATGACACCCTTCTGCCACACCAATTCAGGGGGACCTTGGGAACCATGGAACTGCTCACAACACTGGAGTAAGCCATCATCTCTTCAAATAGTACTTCCCCTGCCTAGGCTGATTGTTTGGCAAGGAGTGGTGGGTACCTTCTTAATATGCTCCAGAAAGGTTGTGTCTGTGGTGAATTGCTGCATTTTGCACATCCTACCTTCCCCGAGAGCCTTTAAGTCCTTTTTACGATCTGGGGCCCACCTTGAGATGGAAGGTGAAGATTTCATATCCACCCCATTCACCTGAATGGAGCAAGAAGGACCACGTTGTGAGATTTCACTTGAATCTGCGTATGGATGTATGAAATAGATTAGATTAGATTACTTACAGTGTGGAAACAGGCCCTTCGGCCCAACAAGTCCACACCGACCCGCCGAAGCGTAACCCACCCATACCCCTACATTTACCCCTTTACCTAACACTATGGGCAATTTAGCATGGCCAATTCACCTAACCTGCACATCTTAAGTAGAAGTACACCATTCCCCCTCTCAAGTGTGTTCCACCATTCAGTAAGATCATGAATGATCCATTTGTGTTTCAATTTCCATTTTTCCATCTACTCCCAATAACCATTGATTCCCCTGCCTAATTAAAATCAATCTCCATCTTAAAATGTTCAATGAACCCACATCCACCACTTCTGAGGCAGAGTTCCAAAGTAGCACCATGTCTGAGAGGAAAATGATTCTCATCTCTGTCCTAAAAGGATGACTCCTAATTGTAAAATAGTGCCCCCTAGTCTGGACTCACCCACAAGAAAAAACACCCTTTCCACATCCTGTGTTTTGAGACCATCCCAATTCGTATGTGAAATACAGTGGACACAATCTCAGTTTGTCATACCTATCCTCATTGATACGCAGAATGAGTGTGTTGTCTAATCTGGTAAACTTCCTTCGGATTGCTTCACAAGGATGATTTCTTAAATAAGGAGACTAAAATTGCATATAGTATTAGCAATGCATTATCACCAATGTCCTGTGTAACTGAAGCATAATATACTCACACACTTATTCATTTCCTGTCATAATAAAGAATAACACTAGCTGCCTTGATTATGTGCTGAATCTGTATATTAACGTTTTGTAACGTATGCACAAAAACAGAGATCTGTCTGCACCTTGGACTTCCACAGTTATTCTTCAAGTGGAAGCCCTATTTACACAGAATCTTTGTTTTCTGCCAGCTAACCTTTTATCCATACTACTACCCGTTTCTTTATTTGAAATTAGTGTTATTGTCATTCATTGAAGGATGAAGCTGCTCTGATTCCAATACACTCTTGCTTGTTATTGATATCTTCAAGAAGCATAGTTAATGCAATGAATCAGCACTGTGCTTACCAATATTTGTTCCCATCTCAGTAGGATTTCTAGATTATTCCATGCTGCTTTTTCTTGATTGTCAACAACTTACTGTGTATGGTTTCAAACTGCCACATTTACTTTTGCCCATGTTTCACTGAAACCTCACATTTTCAAGGCTACAAGTGCCTATAGTTTTACTGTCTGTACATAAAAAGAGGCTTGCACTTATATAACGTCTTTTATAAACATCCTAAAGTGCTTTACAACTAATGAAACATTTCTTTAAAAACAAAAGTGGCTATTGTTGTACAAAACCCAGAAACACATTTACACTCAGTCAGAAGCATATCAGCAATGTGGTAATAAACAGGTCCATTTTAGGTAAGGTGATTGAGAAGTAAGTATGATCAGTATGCATGATCTTCAAGTATGCATTACAAAATGTTAAGATAACTTCATTACTAAAATTCTGTATGCAATTTTAACTTCCGCCTATTCTATTGCATTCAACACATCTACAACATGGAAGGCTAGGAAGTGCAAAATGCAGCAAATCACCACAGGGGCAACCCTTCTGGACTGTATGGAGAAGATGCCCACCATTCCTTGCCAAACAATCAGTCTAGGCTACAACATGCCTACAGAGTGACTTAAATGGAATGGGCTTTCTACCCCTCAGTATGGATCCACCATTTCCCAACCTAGAATTCATATCAGAGTCCCAATTGCAAATTCCCCAGCCAACATGAATCAACAAGCACCTGCAGAAAAATCTTTTACTCAGCAACTTTAACCAGCAAAATGTCAATTATAGAAAAGGAAACTTCACCTTACTGCATTTACTTAGTCATCATTTTACTAGTGTCCTTGACTACCCTTATGTTCCTATGCAATGCTCCACTATAATTTTAGCGTGGCTGCTAACTTTCACTGGGAGGGACTGGAAATGTACTTCCAGAACACCCTTGAGCAACCTCTGGGCTCTGTTAAGCCTCAGCAATCCTAATGATCTGCTGAAGTGTGGAATGCTCTAAAAAACAGATTCTGCCCTGGTATAGGGATCCATAGTTGTACCAATCTGAGGCTTGGTGAAATCATGTTATCTCTCCACTTGTGTCAACAATACCTCTAATACCCTGTGACTGAGTTGAAGAACACAGTACCATGGTTGAGACACCTATCAGCCTGAACTTTTGCAATAATAAGACAAGGGGTAACAGATTTAAAATAGAGATGAGGAGAAATTTTTCTCTCAAAGGCTTGTGAATCTGCAGAATTCATTTCCAAGAGTGTGATGGATGCTGGGACATTAAGTAAATTTAAGGAGGAGATAGATTTTTAATTACTAATGAGTTGAAGGGTCATGAAGAGCAGGCAGGAAAGTGGAGTTGAGGCTGGGATGAGCTCAGCTGTGATCGTATTAAATGTCAGAGCAGGCTCGAGGGCTGAAGTGGCTACTCCTGCTCCTAGTTCTTATCTTCTGATGGTTATCCAACAGCCTTCCCTCCCTCAATACAGGTTCCATTTAATAAGTTTTTTTTTAACCAAAGAAGGAGGTGTGGACCATATGGTTTGCTTAGAAAGCTGTCCGGCTTATGTGGTGCATGAAGCTGCTGGCAGTATTACAGAAATACAGCATAGGATCCGCTGAGGTCATGCTGGAAATTTTAAAAATGAGATGGGGCATCAAAACTATTTATTCCCAACCTCTATTGGACTTACTGTGTATACCAGTCTTTGTATTCATATATTGAGGGAGATCAATTTCAAACCCTGTACAAACTAGATCACACTTGGATTTAAAAATGCCTAGAAATGGCACGAGAGCCTAAAATAATGCTTCCTTTAAATCACCATCATTAAATAGAGCTGTTCTGTGTGTGTGCAAGAGGCTGGAAAGTATTGCTGTCTCTCCTGAGCTGTAGCATAACCAATGCATTTGTAAATGTCATCCATTATACAGGGTTGCTGTTCCTTTCTATTCATTACTTTTAAAATTGAAATGCTACTACCCGTTTCTTTATTTGAAATTAGTGTTATTGTCATTCATTGAAGGATGAAGCTGCTCTGATTCCAATACACTCTTGCTTGTTATTGATATCTTCAAAAAGCATAGTTAATGCAATGAATCAGCACTGTGCTTACCAATATTTGTTCCCAGCTCAGTAGGATTTCTAGATTATTCCATGCTGCTTTTTCTTGATTGTCAACAACTTACTGTGTACGGTTTCAAACTGCCACATTTACTTTTGCCCATGTTTCACTAAAACCTCACATTTTCAAGGCTACAAGTGCCTTTAGTTTTACTGTCTGTACATAAAAAGAGACTTGCACTTATATAACATCTTATAAACTCAAGACATCTCAACATGCTTTATAACTAACGATAAACGTCTTAAAAAAATGGTGGCTGTTTTTGTATTGTATAAAACCCGGAAGCAAATTTACACTCAGTCAGATCCATACCAACAATGGGGTAATAAACAGGTTCATTTTAGGTATGGTGATTGAGAAATAAGTATAATCAGTATGCGTGATCTTCAAGTATGCATTACAAAATTTTAAGATAACTTCATTACTGAAATTCTATGCAATTTTAACTCCCATCTATTCTATTTCATTTAACACATTGCACGTATGAAACAATTAACCAGATGTGCTTTAGATCCATCAGAAAGATTCTCTACCAGTTTTTTCCATTGGGAAGTAGGAACTCGGATACTCAATTTCTTCATAGTACTATATGGACTCACTGGTTTCTAAATTTGCTTTTCTTTGCCAAGTGTCATTGATTACTCATTAAATCATTAAAATTGCCAGCTTTCTGTCAGCACCAGAATTACCTTGTTAGGTCCCCTGCTCTGGGGTAACCTGCTCCAAATCTCCACTTGAATCTAAAACCGAGGGGTTGGACTGGCTCCCATTTTTCCAATGCTCTTTCTAATTTTGTGCATCCAGCAGGTTTTCTATTTCATCCCAGCAGCAAAGGACAGGATAAAAGGATAGAAGAGCATGGAGTTGCCAAATTCTATCGAGGCAATTAGAGATTTTTAAAGAAACATACATCTTGTGGATCAATATTACCTTGTCTTTTTTTGATTTTCCAAAGTGGCTGGTCAATAAAGCTAAGCTAGTTAAGGCTTTAAGGTTATGATGCACAATTGAATTTACCAATTTTTTTTAACCCCTTATTTGGAGATTAAGTCTTCTGGACATAGTCACTTTTCATTCTCAGCTCAAATGATTACAGGCCTGAGGTACTCGCTGTCTCCTTATGAGACTGTCCCTCCATACTGGTATCAGACTAGTGAACCTTCTCTGGATGAGCTCCAATGCCAGTATACCTTTCCTTAGATAAGGGACCTAAAATTGTTATCAGTATTCCAGCTCCACTTTGCGTAGTGCCTTGTAAAGTTTTAGCAAAATCTTCTCAGTTTTGCACTCCATTCCCTTTGAAATAAATACCAACATTCCATTTGCCCTCCCTATTACCCACTGAACTTGTTTGCGAGATTTTTGTAATTCATGGATAGGAACTTCCAAATCTCTCTCATCTGTAGCTTTCTGCAGTCTTTCTCTATTTAAGTAATATTTATCTCCTCAATACTTCCTGCCTCCCTTTTACCACAATATACTCCAACTGCCAAGTTTTTGCCCACTTTCATAACCTGTCTGTATCCCTCAGCAGATTCTTTGTATTATCCTCACCGCTTGCCTTCCCATCTATTTTTGAATCATCTACAAACTTGGCTGTAGCACATTGCCTCATCCATATCATTAATATATATTGTCAATAATTGTGGCCCCAGCACTGGTCCCTGTGCCACACCACTAGTTCGTTTCCCAACCTGAAAATGCCCCCTTTATCATTACTCTCTGTCTTTTATTAGTTAGCCAATCCTCTTTTCATGCCAACACAATACCTAAAATACATTGGATTCTTATCATGTAAACAAGCCTAATGTGTGGTGGCTTATCAAAAGATTTCTCAAAATCTAAATATCTTGCATTCACTGCTTCCCTTTTGTCCTGCTTGCTACCTATTCAAAGACTTCTAGTAAATTTTTCAGGCATGATTTCTCCTCTGTGAAGCCATGCTGACACTGCCTGATCATGTTATGTATATCAAAATGCTCTGCTATTACATCCCTTAGAATAAGACTCTAATATCTTCCCAACAGTAGAGGTTAAGCTAATTGGCCTACAGTTACCGGTTTTTGACTTCTTCCTTTTTCTAAGTAAAGATGTTACATTGGCAGGTTTACGATTCTCTGGGATTTTTCCATAATCTAAAGTTCTTGGAAGATGACTGTCAGTGCATCCACTATCTCTGTAGCTACCTCCTTTAAGTCTAAAGATGCATTCCACCAAGTCCAGGGGATTTACCAGTCTTCAACCCCATTTTGTTCCTAGCACTTTTTTATTGTGATAGTTATTGTGTTATTTCCTCTCTTCCTTTGCCTCTTCTGTATTTAGTAATTTTGGAATGCTGTTAGTGCCTTCTATTGTGAAAACCAACGGCAAATATTTATTCAACTCCTCTGCCATTTCTTGGTTCTCTATTGTTATTTACCCAGCCTCATGATGTAAGAGGCCACTCTTGGGGATTGCTATATTTTGGATCTATAACTTTTAAATTTAGACTAAATGAGATTAGTCAGGTGAATGTCTTTTTTTATTTGTTCAATTGAAATGGGTGTTGCTGTCCAGTCCAGCATTTATTGCCGTGTCTAATTGCCCTTGTAAAGATGGTGATGCTCTCCCTTCTTCAATCGCTGCAATTCTTGTAGTGAGGAGATGTGCACTGTGCTTTTCGGAAGGGAGTTTCAAGATTTTGAATCTGTGATAGTGAAGGTGTGATGATAATATTCCAAGTTGGGATGGAACGTGACTTACACATCAAAAGAGGACTTAGATGGTTCTGCTGAAAAGTAGGTGCATGGAGGACAACTTGAGGACATTAGCAACAGGTTCTGAATCTGCCATGAGTAGGTCCTGAGTCTCTCAAAGTCCAAGAAAAGTTTTATAGGACTAAATAGTTGCACTGTGAATTGTCCATTTACTTCATAATTAAATGGGAGTGCAGGTTTAAAAAGAAGGTAATTAGCATTTTTGCCAAGGTACGAGTAATCAGACAAATGGATTTTTGAGATTAGTTTACAAGCTTTCTTCCAAATCAATATCACAGACAGCAGTTCGGTGTGGTCAGTAGGGATAAAAGACTGAGGCTTTGTGAGTTACCACAACTGAATGAATGAATAAGGCAGACAGATCCAGCTAAACAAATTTAATTGAACCGATGCATCCTGCAGCTATTTAAAGAGTCGAGGAGGCTCATTCTGTTGTGGCCAGAGGAGAATAATAATTATTAGAATAGGATTTACTGTTGGAGATGGATTTGAGAAACCTTTTTTAAAGCTTAGGAGAGTATTTGCAGTCATTGAAAATTACTATCAGTAAGATAGGGGGGTTTTGGTATTCGATTGGAAGCTGGGAGAAATCGTGGACTGTTTATATAAGGATTGTAAAGTATAATATGTGATAAATATATAGCAGAAATGTTCCTCTCTGTAGTTTAATGTATAAGTTGCCTGTGTTAAGAAAATAGAATCACAGAATTGTTGTTAGTGCAGAAGAAGGCTGTTTGACCCAACTTGGCTGCACCAGCTCTCTGAGCATGTTGACTGAGTGTCAGTCTCCTGCATCTTCCCCACAACTCCCTGAGTTGATTGTACTTAAGTGATCATCCAATAGTCTCCCGTATGCCACAATTGAACCTGTTGGGAATGGGGATGAAAGGGCTGAGGATGTGAAGGAAAGGATCTGAATGGGATGGTCCCATTCTTTCTCTAATGGCCCTTTTTCTATCACCTTGCTCCTCTGTCCGGTTCCTCTCTCCGCCAACTCGCTTCCCCAACCTCCCTCCTGAACCATCCCTCCCTCACGCCCATCTCACTCCCACCCCTGACTATCCCTCTCTCTCTTTCCCAGCTGGATTCCAACAATCCTCCAGTTTACAGTCATGTCTGTTAAATGCACATGTACACTGGTGTCTGCAGATATGGCTGTGTGCAAAGGATTTTCCTCACCTTGCATTTCCTTCTTTTGCAAAACGCTTTCAAAAATGTTAGGGGAGAGGGGGTCAATAGATGTGAAGAGCACAGCAGGTCAGTCACCAACCGAGGAGTAAGGAAAGTCAACATTTCTGGCTAAAACCCGTCATCAGGACTGGTATGGGGCAGGGAGCCCAGAAACATATATATTCTTTTCAGCGGTAGTGCTTACTTTTCCCCAGCACCCACGGCATGTGCATTGCAGGTGAAGGACACTCAGAAAAAAAACAGTGCAGAAAACTTTATTCATATTTCATCACCAGGAAGAAATACCCGAATGGCCAGTGAAAAGCAGTATCTTCTCAACAAAGGGCAATGCTCAAGTGATCAAAAAAGTGAAAGGGAGGACAGGGATTAAGTCAAAATAGGACTAAGTGGGAAATAAAACACCCCCCCCACCCCCCAACTCCTTGGTGCCCACCTCTCCATGAAAGCCTCAAGGGTGTTGGTAGACACCGCATGCTCCTTCTCTAGGTCCAGATGTAACCATGGAATAGGGGCAGGCAATCAGCCATAACGACTACCTTCAGAGCCCAGATACATGAAGAGGGGGGGGTGTGTGTGGGGCTGGGGCATGCACAGGTGGGATGGTGATAGGTGGATGCAGATCAGGGGTTATTGTGATTGGTCAGTGGGAAGGACGGAGCGAATAGGTGAGTAGAAAGATGGACAGGTCAGTGAGGTGAGGAGGAGGGGTAGGGCTAGATATGGAATAAGGTTCCTCTGGTGTTCAGTAAATTTATTTTTTTAGTCACTTGTTACAATAAACATGTTAAACCACAAAGTCTTCTTATTCTCTTAGCTGTCAACTACAAGTTCAAATCTCTTTTTAAATGTTAGGGGATACTGTGGAGATTATAACAATGCTTTGAGGCTGACTTTGGAATTCCCTGATAGCCCAAGTGAGAAACAAACTGCCAAGCATCGTTCTACTAGTTGATTTAGATTTGGAGCCATGTTTGGGTTTTAATGTGGCATATGAGAAACTAAATCGATGCCTCCCAAGTTTATGAATTTCAGTGCAAGTTATCTGAAGGGCAGTGGTTATGCCTCATTGTTCGCGACCACTGGTGGCAGAGGTTGATTAGCTCATCAACTCTTCCACACTTCACTGCGCTTTCGGGAACTTTGGAGAAACTACCCTTGAAGACTGCACCTGGATGCTTAACAGATTTTCTTTCCAACTGCTGAAGGCAGCTGTTGAATCCTTCATAAAATGCTCCTGTGGTGTCCTGCGAGATTTGAAAGGAGCATTCTTACACCATCTGCCATTGAGACTGCTCTTGCACACTCTGTGAAAGATGTACCTGATGAGATTGGGTTATTAAATGGGCTGTTACTCTTACATTCTAACATTTTAGCAGGCCATGTAAAAGAAGATAGAGATGTCATTTATTGCCCGGCTGTCATGGTCTAAGGACCTCAAACAATGTAGAATCCTCTCATTGAAGTGTTGTTACTGTTCTGATGTAGGAAACCTCGAAACCCATTTCTCTCTTTTTTTTTCAACATTTAAGAATCAACTGCATTATTGTGAATCTGTAGTTATTATGTAGGACAGATCAGGTAAGGGTGGCAGATTTTCTTTCCTAAGGACAGTGGTGAAATGGATGAGTTTTTGTGATAATCATTAGATTGTAGAACTGTAAAGTCTATACAGAAGAGCAACGCAGTCAGACCCAACCCCGCACCAGTACGGGAGATGCGTGCATTCTCCACACAGCCAATCACCCAAGGAAAAGGGAAGCGTACATAAGGTCCAGGCAGCTAACAACAGGATTGGCCCTGGAGGAATATTGGAAGAGTAGGACCCGTCTTAAACAAGGAATCAAGCGGGCTAAAAAAGGTCATGAAATAGCTTTAGCAAGCAGAATTAAGGAGAATCCCAAAGTATTTTATTCTTATATAAGAAACAAGCGGGTAACTAAAGAAAGGATTGGTCCACTAAAGAATAGTGAAGGAAGGCTGTGTGTCGAACCTGAGAGGATGGCTGTCATTCTGAATGGTTACTTTGCATCAGTGCTCACTGAGGAGAGGAACATGATGAATGTTGCAATTAGAGATAGATGTTTGATTAGTCTGGATCACATTGACAGAAGTAGGGAAGATGTGTTGGGTAGGCTAGAGGTTATTAAGTAGCGTATCTTAAAGCTGCTGCAGTTAAAAAGCTCGTAGTTGGATCTTAGGATCGGGCTGGCGGTCGGCCGCGAGGCGAGTTACTGCCTGTCCCAGCCCCTGCCTCTCGGCGCTCCCTTGATGCTCTTAGCTGAGTGTCCTGGGGGTCCGAAGCGTTTACTTTGAAAAAATTAGAGGTTATTAAGGTGGCCAAATCCCCCGGACTGGATGGGATCTATCCCAGGTTGCTGAGGGAGGTGAGAGAGGAAATAGCTGGGGCCCTGATAGAATATCTTTGTGGCATCCTTAAATACAGGTGAGGTGCCGGAGGACTGGAGGGTTGCTCATGTTGTCCCCCTGTACAAGACGGGAGGTAGTGATATTCCGGGTAACTACAGACCAGTGAGCCTGATGTTAGTGGTGGAATAGTTGCTGGAAAAGGTACTGAGGGATAGGATCTATTTATATTTAGAAAAGAATGGGCTTATCAGTGATAGCAACATGGTTTTGTGTGGGGGAGATTGTGCCTTACCAACTTAATAGAGTTCTTTGAGGAAGTGACCAAGTTGATAGATGAAGGAAGAGCTGGAGATGTCATATGCATGGACTTTAGTAAGGCGTTTGATAAGGTTCCCCAAGGGATACTAATGGAGAAAATGAAGCTAGGTGGATAAAGAACTGGTTGAGCAACAGGAGACAGAGAGTAGTAGTTGAAAGGAATTTCTCAAAATGGAGAAAGGTGACTAGTGATGTTCCACAGGGGTCAGTGCTGGGTTGTTTGTGATATACATAAATGATCTGGAAGAGGGCACTGTTGGTATGATCAGCAAGTTTGTAGATGATACGAAGATTGGTGGAGTAGTAAAAAGCACAAGGGTCTGTCAAAGAATACAGGAGAATATAGATAGACTGGAGAGTTGAGCGGAGAAGTGGCAGATGGAGTTCAACCCAGGCAAATGTGAGGTGATGTATTTAGGCAAGACTAATTCTAGAATGAATTTTACAGTGAACGAAAGAGCCTTGGGAAAAGCTGATGGGCAGAGAGATCTGGGAGTGCAGGTCCATTGTACGCTGAAGGTTGCTGCACAGCTGGATAGAGCGGTCAAGAAGGCATATGGTATGCTGGCTTTCATTGGACGGGTATTGCGTATAAGAGCTGGCAGGTCATGTTAAAATTGTACACAACGTTGGTTCAGCTGCATTTAGAATACTGTGCACAGTTCTGGTCACCACATTACCAAAAGGATGTGGATGCTTTGGAGAGGGTGCAGAGAAGGTTTGCAAGGATGTTGCCTGGTATGGAAGGTGCTAACTGTGAAGAACGGTTGAGTAGGTTAGGTTTGTTTTCATTGGAAAAAAGAAGATTGAGTGGGGTCCTGATTGAGGTTTACAAAATCATGAAAGGTTTAGAGAGGGTAGATAGAGATAAGTTTTTTCCGTTTTCAATAACGAGAGGTCTCGCTTTCAAGGTGAGAGGTGAAAAGTTTAAAAGGATACACTCAGTAAGTACTTTACACAGAGGGTGGTGGGTGTCTGAAATGCGTTGCCAGCAGAGGTGGTAGAGGCAGGCACGGTAGATTCATTTAAGATGCAACTGGACAGTTGCATGAGTAGGTGGGGAGCAGAGGGATACAGATGCTTAGGAATTGGGCAACAAGTTTAGATAGTAGATTTGGATCAGCTCAGGCTTGGAGGGCCGACGGGCCTGTTCCTTGGCTGTAATTTTTCTTTGTTCTTTGAAATTGTACTTGGGTCCCCAGTGCTTACCACTGGCCACCATGATGCCCTTATGGGTGTCACAACAAATGGTCACCATTAGATTATCTTTAAATTGTATTCAAACATTATCGTCTGCCAATGGTGGGGTTTGAATCCATGTCCCCAAAAAATTACCCTCGGGGCTTGGGTTACAAGTCTAGTAACATTACCTCATTTTTCTAAATCGCCCCACACACATACTGTATACCACTCTGAACTGAATGGTTTCTTGCTGTGTTATATCATTCTATGGCTTCAGAGGATGATTCTAACAGTATTTAGAACCCATACCAATTTATATTTCTTTTCTACCACTGAAATGAAATATAAGATTGTAGTTTTGATTTGATTTGTCAAACTGAAATATCTTTTCAATCAAGAGGATTAGACATAACATTCCTGCTCTTGAGGCGTAAGATTGTGGTAGCGAGTATTAAGTATGAGGAAACAAATATATAAGATAGGTTAGTAGTTCAGTACAGTGGTAAGGGAGTATTACGTTGCCAGAAATGTATTTCATTTAGAATATTAAACAGAAGGTACAAGGGTGAAAAGACTCCATGGTAATGTTCAAAGAAGTACAAAGAGTTCTCTTGAAGTCCTTCCTAAAACCCCTGTTTTAGCTACAGTTTAATAAAAGGGAAATAGCATGTTGTGATAGAATCTTACTTTGCAAAACATGTGGCTTCCCAGCTGTGCCCAAATAACCAACTGAGTGTCCAAAGTATTAGGTTGGTTTTCAAATAATTTGAGGTATCCTTAGAGTTATTATGGACAAGACCAAACACCCTCAAATTTTTTTAAGAAGGTAGCCTAGACTCTCACTTCTGGTAATATTTAAAGGAAAATGTGAAGTCTCTGTTCCAGATGCAATGCGACTGGTCAAACTACTTGTTGTTAAGCAAAAGACAATTTATTTAAACACTGTAGTTAAAATATAAACAAAGAAAGAGGAATGTAGCATTACTTAACTCTATTGGAAACTTAACAGAAAATGGATACAGTAACTATTACTAGTTAACTGTTCCAATATAGTAACATCCCATGGCAAAAACAGAAACTACAGGCATAGATTAAAAATCAAGCAGTTCTCCAATCCCAGAGAAAAACACATCAAGGGAACATTCAGAGAGGGTAGCAGCCAAGGAATATTCACTGAAACTTCCAACTCAGGCTGTTTGAAACAAAACAAGGCCACACAAGCTATTTACTCAAGTGGTCTTAATTAACCAGCTTGGCATCTCTCATTCAATATCTCAAAATAATCTCTTAAAACTACAGCATCAGCGGAGGGTGTTCTGACATATGCTGTCAATAGACAAGTTTGTCCTGTCTTCTCATTGTGTTCCAGACCAATGCTTTATTCAGTGCAGGTTAAAAGATAAACTGTAATCTGGTTGTTGTTTGGACTTGGATAAATATGAGAACTGATGAACTTGTTGTGTGTGCTAACAGAATGACTGATCCTCTCCAATGATCTATTTGCTGTTCTGTGTGATCTCACTGAGCAAATTGGCTGTCACATTTCCCAGCGTACCAACTGACCCAATCCCCACAAGCATTTCATTGCATTTGGACATCCGATTTCTTCTAATTCCTATGATGACTTGTTCTAGAAATATTATACAGAGAAATGAAAATGTCCTCAACGCAAATAGAACTCTGGTCAAACCACAATTGGGATACTATGCACTACTCTAGTTAGCATGTTACAGAAAAGGGTGTAGAGTAACTGGAGAGGATGCAAAAATGCTGGTACCAAAATTGAGATATCATCACAAAAGAATGACCAACTGGGGGCACTACTCTCTGCAAAAACAAATACTGAAGCATGGTTTCAATTATGAAAGAGTTTGATAGAGTAGTTTTCATGTGTGAGTAATTCAACTAATAGCACAATAAATGCAAGATAACCATTAATATATACAACAAGTAATTCAGGGTGAATAGCATAGATGTGTTGAAGATGAAGACAAAAACATGAGGGAGAAGGGAATAGAAGATCTCATTGATAGAGTGGGAGGAGACTCCCGCGGTGTATAAACACTGGTATTGATCAGTTGGGCTGAATGGCCTGTTTTGGCACTGTAAATTCTCTATAATTTTGTAGTGTGTTATTTGAAGTCATACAAAATCACAGCAATTTTCATTTGCAGGCTGCAGATTAAATTGAACACAGTGTAGTGGCAATCTTGCTCCTTGCATTATGCAGTGGACCGCTTGTTATATGAGAATCAAATTGTGTCGGTTCACTAGTTTGTTTCCAAGAATCGTGAAACTATCTCTGAAACCTGAAGTGATTTTTATGAGGCGAAGTGCATCTTCTGGATTGACAGTCGAAATCTGGTCCAATAACCTATGGGTTAATTGAAAATGCTAAAAATCAAGGGACACATTATCTTAAAAAGACAAAATACAATTTACTGAAAAATGACAGACAGATCTGGCAGACAAATTGACATGTTTCCAAAAGAAATGTGGAGAGTTCCCATTCTGATGTGTCTGTTCAGCTGAAGTCTCTTTATTAGTGCAGCTGAGTGATACAAATACATCTGCTCCTGCTTCACAGTAAGATCTCAATAGATTATCGTGTAATAAGGTCAGCTTAATTTGCAGATGGAAATAAAACTTTGCAAAACACCGTCACAGATGCCCTGAATCAGACCAAACTTTTTTGAACACTTTATTACACGTGACCATTTATTGTTGGTGATGTAATTACTTTATGAATTAAAATTAAAACTGAAGATGCATTTTCCGCACTGTTAACTGCAAGGTGGAGGTGACCACAACATTGTGACAGCTGGACTGAAAGTAATTCACTCTGAAATCCTGTAAGTACAATTCCACATAATTCACTCTGAAATCCTGTAAGTACAATTCCACATATCTCCAAAATATTCATACTCTAGTTTTCTTCTGTAGGGTTTGTTATACTGGAGAGGATTATATAGTTGCTAAAGCCTACTTCACTGAAAGACATCATTAGTTCACTTATGGATCTTCAATGGATGGAAGAAAGAGTTTGCATTTATAACTAAATCATGATGTCAGAACATCCAAAAACAATTTACACTCAATTAAGTACTTTTGCACATAGAGACAGCTGTTAAGAAATGTGGGGGGCAATTTGCTTGCAGTGAAATCCCACAGAGCAGCATAAATGAAATGATCAGAAAGGGAGGTGATGGCATAGTGGTAATGTCTCTGGACTAGACTTCTGAGCTAATGTTCTAGGGACATGGGTTTGAATCCATCATAACAAATGGTGCAAATTTGAATTCAATACAAATCTGGAATGAAAAAGCTGGCCTAATGTTAAATGGTGTCAAATGTCATAACAGCACAGGCAGTTCACTAATGTTCTTTACAGAAGAAGATCTGCTGATCTGGCCAACATGTGAATCCACCCCACAGCAATGTAGTTAAGTCTTAATGGGCCATTGGGCAATCAGGGTTTGCCAATGTCACCCACATCTCATGGATGAAAAAAATCTGCTTCAATGATAATGCTTGATGAGTAAATATTGTCAGAGAGAACTCTTCAAATTTTGTTCAAAATACTGCCTTGGGTCTTTAATATCCACCCCAAAAAAACAGCCACATCCCATCACCGGGCTCTTATAATAGGGAGACAAGCAGGAGACTTGTCCTTACACCCGAAATGTTGACTTCTCCAACTTCCGATGCTGTCTGGCTTGCTGTGTTCTCCCAGCCTACTGCTTGTCCACCTTGGATTCCAGCATCTGCAGTTTTTTTTTGTCTCAGATATAAAGGGTGGCAGACCAAGTCTACAGCTAACCTATTGCCTGTCAGGTTTAGTCCTGCAGGCTGTTGGTCAACGAAAACTGGCAGTTAGGTTGGGAGGGTAGAGGAGTGCTTCATTCCCACAGCCCTCCAATGTCAATTGGAGGCCTCCTCGCACACTCTTGTCTGATCACATCCATGTCCAATATTCTCCAAAAACTAGAGTATGAATATTTTGGAGATATGTGGAATTGTACTTACAGGATTTCAGAGTGAATTACTTTCAGTCCAGCTCTCACAATGTTGTGGTCACCTCCACCTTGCAGTTAACAGTGCGGAAAATGCATCTTCAGTTTTAATTTTGATTCATAAAGTAATTACATCACCAACAATAAATGGTCACGTGTAATAAAGTGTTCAATGCACCAGACCCTATCTCTTTGGCCCTGGCAAGATTCTTCTCACCAACCTAAATGTCTAAATATGTTGGTCAAACCACATGTTTCTGCAAAGTTCTATTTGTGTTCAGTTAACACGTAGAAAGTTTGAGAGGTCATCTGAAAAATGACCTACCAATCGTGTAGCACTCCTTCAGCACAGTACTAATTTCAGTGAAGACAGAGTACTACATTGTATTTACTGCTACTGCTTATAAGGGTTAAAAATACAATATCCTTCCTCCATTTAGAAATAATCTATTGTATTGTGAAAAAGAAGGTGCCTAATTTAGCAATACCATTTGACTATGTAAATAGCACTTCACCTTCAGTAATTGAGAAGCTTCAGATATATGAACCTTATAGCCTCGATAGTATGATGCCATTTGGTTCCAAATTAGAAATTGGTGCAGGGATCCATTTACATCAGTGAAAGAGTGTAACTGAAATCTAATATGACCCTATTCAGTAACTCAAAGGTACAAGAGGTATTGATTGAGAAAGTGCAAATTGAGACTCCATGCTCAAAGTTAGTTTGGCTATTAAATAGTGCTGTTTGGATAACATCCAACTCACATCCTTGCTATCGAGAGAGGGTTTTGCAGATTTATCTCAATAGTAGGAATTGGAAAAAGTAGGGAGATGTGCTACAGTGGGAAAAATGTTTGGGGGCATCTATATTATGTGGGCTGAATTTAATTCATCACCTATAGGTGTGAAGACAGATGGTGAATACATAAATTAGGGATCTCTACTATCAGTTGCCATTCCCACCCACTCTGCTGTTCCCTCAGGCCAAATTAAGCACCTTAAATGGACAACCGATGCCTCATCCCACTGCCACTAGAAGTCAAGAGAAGTTTGCCCCCAATTTATAGCCTACCATGTTTAATCTTGTGGAATTATTTGGTCAATGAATATGGAGGAGAGGTGGTGTGCCTCCTTCTGTCTATGTTCATTGGAGGCTTTGAATTTTTTGCCTCCCTACATCCACCCTCATCTTCATCCTGTCCAACTTGCTCAAATTCCCCAGCTCACCAGACTCTGTTGGCCTGGCATCAGCAACAATCCATTCACACCTTTTTATCTGGGTTCATCACTGACCCCTGGTCTACCCACAATAGCAGCAGCAATCACCATACCTATTGGCCCTGCTGATTCAGCACAGATGACAGTCTCTGATGGGATGGTAGCTCTATGAGGTAGAATGCCCTCCTGGATATGGACAGAAGTCCTACCTCATGTTAATTAAACTGCCATTCTTGAAAAGTTTCAGCAGACCGTGCTGGCTAAGCTGGGGGAAGCTTACTCTAAAGATTATGCTGGTGTGCAGGGAGCCCACCCTCATTGTCCCTTTGCTACCTTCAGATTTGACTATTACCATGCTCACATGCTGCCATCCTGCCTTCCACCCATAAACTTTAGCTTTTCCAAAAGCCTGTTGCCCTCCAGTCTAACATTCATGAAGTTCTAATAAATCTGTCACCCCTGAGGCTGATCTACATTGGCTCCTGATCTAACAATGTTTCAATTTTTAAATTCTCATCATTGACAAGTTGCCTCATACCACAATACTCCCCATTTGCGTAACTTGCCCCAACCCATCTGTATTCCTCCAAATCTAACCCCTTCTCTCTTTCCTCCCAAGCTCTCCTTCACCATGGCACTCCTTAAACCTATCTCTTTCACAGTGTATTATGTTACTGCAATAGTGGTTAGGATTTCAAATATACTGTCTGATAGGTTGAGGAAACCAGATTCAACAGTAGTCTTCAAAAGGGAAGCAGAGTAATAAAGGAGAGAAACACAAAATGTAAGAATATGGGAAAAGAGTCAGAGATAGCTAAATTGTGCTTTGTCAGAGCCAGCACAGTCAATGAGCTGAAGAGTCAACCTTTGTGCTCTCTTATTGTACGGTTTTATGATTTTGCCATTTTACTCAATAGTCCCAACATCTCTTTATTAGCTTGATGTCAAATTTCTGTTTGATAATACACTTTTTTGAAGTACTTTGGAACATTTTACCATGATTAGGCTGCAATATTATTGCAACTGAGTTTTTGTAAGTGCCACAGTCATGCATACCATCGCCAGCCCGAAACTTTAATCAGGTCTTCTTCAAACATTATCGGTGATCCCCTGTATATGCAATTGCTATGCAACTACTTGATTTATTTTCTTTTTGAAAGAGTGACAGCAGTCTTGATATTTTCTCTGACGGAATGGATTTATTCAAATATTATTGCTGAGCATGTACATGTAAGCAAAATCCACCAGAGGGCAGCAATGGTTCAATTCAGTTTTCCAATTTTATAAAATGTCCTGCATCAATGTCACCATCAGAAAGTTCCATAATCACAACACAAAATCTCCTGGAGGTTATGTGAGAAAGCAGAAGAGAAATGTTTGGAGGGTTTTTGGACAAGACTAGGGCACAAGAGTAATTGGATTGTTTTTACTAAGAGCCAAATAATGTACGATAGACCAAATGACCACCTTCTGTGATATAATTATAATTCTTTGGGAGATTAGTTTTCAGTGCATTGCAACACCCCACATGACTCCTTCAAACATTTTACCTCCAATTTGCTGCCTGCTGCCCCACTGTCCAATAAAGTCTCCCATTTGTCCTGTTAGCTCGATTCTTATATCTGATTGATGAAGGTAAGATGCAGAATTACAGGGAGGGAAGACACTGAATGGAATCACACCACCTCGCTCTTCACTGAGGTAAGGGTTTGTGGTGAGGATCACAGCTTGCATATCATTGTACAGAGGTTACAAGTTTCTGAGGATCTTCCATGAAACAAAAGCTTAACAGATGCCAGAGAAGATTATGGGCACCAGTTAGGGCTGTTCCTGGCACTTTCCTGGTATTTGTCAAGACAGTGAAGATCGTGTCATGCCAGAGACTCCCAGGAGGACAGCGGAAATGCTTTTGGAATGACCTCAGCAAGGTTCTATCCCTGAGACACAATCATGTCAACAAAGTCCAAGAGATAAGCACATAGTCACAGCATGATGATAGAGCACATGGTAAACTTGATGTACTCTATGGTGCCATCAGGAAAACTGAAGCCTTTACCTCTATCCAAGTGATATATCCCAAAAGGAATGGACAACACACTCTAATTGAACTGGTGTTGAAGCAAACATCATTCCTCTATATAACTTAGATGCTCTCAGGAAACTAGTACAGTCTACACATTTGACATTATCTATCATAAATACCAATCCAGCTCCTTAGAAGGGACACCCAAAATCTTTTACATAGTTGAAACAGAGGACTACTTGTAACGGTTGAACAGTATATAGTTCTCATGATCCCGTCAGTGTCAAATCCATCAATTGTAACAGATTCAAGTCTGCAACATCAATCTCATACATTTTAGTGACAGCCAAATATAATGAATTCAACAAGCTACAGCAGATGATGGACTGATAAAGCTTGAAAAGATCACCATCATTTCAGATGGACAGTTCTCCACATGGGTCCCTGAGCTCAAACATGCATTCTGGTCATTCAGACACAATAGAGTCATAGAGATGTACAGTATGGAAACAGACCCTTCGGTCAACCCGTCCATGCCGACCAGATATTCCAACCCAATCTAGTCCCACCTGCCGGCACCCGGCCCATATCCTTCCAAACCCTTCCTATTCATATACCATTCCAATTGCCTCTTAAATGTTGCAATTGTACCAGCCTCCACCACTTCCTCTGGCAGCTCATTCCATACACATACCACTCTCTGTGTGAAAAAGTTGCCCCTTACGTCTCTTTTATATATTTCCCCTCTCACCATAAACTTATGCCCTCTAGTTCAGAACTCCCCCACCCCAGGAAAAAGACTTTGCCTATTTACCCTATCCATGCCCCTCATAATTTTCTAAACCTCTATAACTGACCAATAAAGGAAAGCATACCAAATGCCTTCTTCATTTTCCTATCGACCTGTGACTCCAATTTCAAGGAGCTATGAACCTGCACTTCAAGGTCTCTTTGTTCAGCAACACTCGCTAGGACCTTACCATTAAGTGTATAAGTCCTACTAAGATTTGCTTTCCCAAAATGCAGCACTTCGCAATTAAACTCCATCTACCACTTCTCAGCCCATTGGCCCATCTGGTCAAGATCTTGTTGAAATCTGAGCTAACCCTCCTTGCTGTCCACTTCACCTCCAATTTTGGTGTCATCTGCAAACTTACTAACTGTACCTCTTATGCTCACGTCCAAATCATTTATGTAAATGATAAAAACCTAGAATTCTCTATGGATGCAGTCTTCAAAGACAGACAAGTCATAATTCAGCAATGTTATCATCAAGGCGAGCTAGATCGTATACATATGGGTCACATGATATAGAAGAAAAAAACAGATTTGCATGTGAATCCATCTATCAGCCCCACCTTCACTAAGGACATCAATCAATTAATCAAGTTGCATGAAACATGTTGATCCAACCATCTTAACGATCAAGAGAACCTCTGTTCAAACAACATCCCTTCCAGGCAATGGTGCAAGATTGTAACTGATGTTTTTCCATGTCGAAGGACACTGTTATGTTCTGGTGACTGACTACTTTCCCAGATTCGCTTTGGTTTGACAAGTCAAAGACTTGCCAATTAGTGCAAAAGTTGTTAATGCATTAATCGCCAAATTTGGATTGTTCACTCTACCACATTTTGTGTTCCACAGCAGTCTGCAGTATATTTGAGTACACTGATGTTTTTCCATGTCGAAGGACACTGTTATGTTCTGGTGACTGACTACTTTCCCAGATTCGCTTTGGTTTGACAAGTCAAAGACTTACCAATTAGTGCAAAAGTTGTTAATGCATTAATCGCCAAATTTGGATTGTTCACTCTACCACAACATTTTGTGTTCCACAGCAGTCTGCAGTATATTTGAGTACCCTTCCAAGACCTATGCAGGAAATAGGGGGCAAAAATGAAAATATTATGTCTTCTCCTCACAAACCTTAGTTGAACAGTCTCACAGAGTGCACCATTCATATTATAAAACATATAATCATTAATTGTAAAGTGACTTGCCAAGATTTTCACATAGCTCTGCTAAACCTGCATATTACTCTCCAAGACAACGTTTTACCCTCACTGCCAGCTCTCCGGTTTGGGAGACAGATCCAACCAGTTCTTCCCTCCCAAATTCTTGCCATCCAATCATATGTGCATGACACCTTATTGAGGAAAAAAAGGAGAAAAATGTTACAAGAGCATGGTGAATCAGCATGCAGACAGTTTTCCCAACTTAAACTAGGATAAAGTGTATGAGTTTGTGATTTGCTTATGAAGATATGGTGTCATGGAAATTATACAATGTTACTGTGTCTAGCCCCTAGATAATATTAGGCTGAAATGAACAATGGTCAAGTACTGCAAAGAAATAAATGATGTGTCTCAACTGCACATCATTGACCACATGTTGCACAAGGTAATGGCTTGGATACTGAAGGTATCATACTAGACAACAATCACATTTCGACAAATGATACACATCTAATTGTGATGACAGTAGTACACTTCAAAATCATTACTACTGTGCAAAGACTAGATTTGGTCATACCACGACTCCACCATTATTTGAATATATGGAGATAATATATCCTTGTATGTTATCAGAAATAAATGGCTCACAGTTTTGAAAGGGAGAAGAGGGAATGTTGAATAAAAGACCCAAGCCTGGGCAGGCCTGTGCTTTTAAGGTAGTTACATCACATCACTGTCTGTGCAATCATGTAATATCTTCAATGGATAAATGACTGAATGATTTATTGCCACATATTTCTCGGGAGGTACAGTAAAAAATGTTCTATTGCCACAATCTGGTGTCAATCAGTCAATTAGTTGGACATTGTAACACATAATGTGTATTAACACCAGTAAGTACAGAGAGACTGCAAGTAAGTCTGTGATATTGTGCCATGTAAATTATTAATGTTGTTAATAAACTTAAAGTCATCTGCTTCAATAAGAACATGAGCTAGCACATAGAGATTACAAAGCACAACGTCAACTGCCGTAATACTTCAGCATTATTTGGAGGGATATAGGCCAATTGCAGGCAAATGGGGCTAGTTTCATTTGGGAAAATGGTTCTTGTGGACTAGCCAGACGATGGGGTCTGTTTCCATGCCGACTCTATCTGCAGACTGAGCGGTGGACTTATCAGCCATTACCCAACTTACTGAGCCAGAGTGGAAACAAGTCATCTGCAATCCTTGGGGGACTGGCTTAGAAAGAAAACCAATTAAGGATGAAGGGCTAAACCTTAATGTTGCTGTCAAATTAAGAGGGATGAGTAGCTCTGATGCCTCAGCAGTTGTACTGGGAGAGATGGGCACTCTCGGAGACATGGGAGACCTCGAGAATTCAGCTCAATAAGTTTAAGAAGATGCCAGCATTTCAGGAGTCCGCTCGTGGAGCAAATCCTTCCTTGCCCAAGTCTGCCACCTTGGGCCATCAAACCTGTCTTTCTAATTCTGCAGATTGGCTGCTGGGAGCAGGCAGCTTCTATAATCATCTCAGCTGCTGGTAAAATATCCAAAGACAGGACCATTTCTGGGGTTTGAAGGAACACAGTCCCCCATCTCCCCAAGCACTTCCCGGGAACTGGAAAAATCATTAAGCCTATTGTGGAGTGTTGGAAATTATTGTATCCCCTCAGTCATAACTTTGAGAGCTGTGCATGGGGAGGGGGCTGTTACAGCAGCAGGTTGCACAGCTGACTTAATTCTATCAAAGTTCCATGACAGCCATTCAAGCACATGACCCCAAAACATCAGTTCCAAACCCCACCATTTGGGAATCCCTGTACAATCGTTATTTTGTATTTCCAGCATACACAATGTTTAGTTTCCTATTTAAAATTAAGTAATTTGGTTAGCATTCTTGGATTATGCATGGGATGAGCAATATCACATACAAGAGAATACTTATGTTGGAATTACCGCAAAGCAATAGTACTTCAGCAGTGGAATGACACCATTGATCACTAGAGCAAAGTACAACTAGATGATATATATTCCCTCATCCGCAAATGAGTTGAAGCAACCTCCTATCTCTGATAACTTTATCCATCACATACAGCAGGGTTTATCAGGGCAATTCTTCAATTTAAATTGTGTTATTTTGCCAATTTATACATCTGTGGAAAGTATCTCAACTCAAATCAGTTAATGTGATGCTACCAGTGGTTTTACCTCGCCTGCACGTAACATTGAAGGTGAATTGTTCAAAGTTCAGGTTTCAATATTACAAAAAATAGAAAATAAAGTCACTGAAAGAAAGTTCAACAAAGATTTGCAAGCATGGTGCCTGAGTCAGAAGAGCCAATTGTCTGCAAAGGTCAACAGACTGTGTATTTCTTAACAAGAAAAGACAATACTGAAGGGCAAACTGCTAGGAAAAGAACTTGTTGGGATCAACATAGAGGAACAAAAATTGTGTCTCACTGAAAAATATTAATCTCTGTTGAGAAAAGCCTGTATGGATTTGTTGCAAGAAAATTATGTTTAACTTTTTGAAGTTTTTTGAAGAGATAACCTAGAGGAATATGAGGGAAAGGTGATTGACGTCATACACATGGATTTCCAAGAGATACTCCCCCCACACCCCCACCCCTGCACTTTTCTTTAAAGAATGAACACCATTTATTTTTGATAAGCCAGTACCGCTTCCATGACTGACACACAATTTTCCTGAGAAGCATAACAAGTTAGTTCCTGTATTAATACCAGGAGTGGTAAACTGGGCTGGAACTCTGTTCATTCTGATTATCCAACATAAAATAGAGTATTGTTAGGCATGGTCACAGATGACCTTTTCATAAATAAAGCAACTAAATTCAAACATGGAACTGAGCCACCAAACCTGGGAAAAGGAACATTTTTTTTTAAATGTGCTGGCTTTTCGTTTGATTGCAAGGCATTAACTCAGACCTATCTCTGTGTGGTACCTCATGGTGTGGAGCAGTTTAGGAAAAACATTGGATTTATTTTCTTACAGATTATGATGCCTAAAGGGACAGTTAATATCAGCAATCATCTCAGCGCCTTACCAAGCAGGTATTATTGATGCCATCTACGTTCTTATGGGATTCTTATTCAAGAGGAAAGAGTTATTATAACCAGGAAAGGGTAACTGAAAACTATGAAATATAATAGATCAACATGCATCATTCTTCTTGTTGCAAAGACTTATATTTCACCAAAATAGAGAAACCCATAGAGAAATCATTTAACTTCATTAACTCAGACCATATTATTTGGCTAGTTACAAAATAATGCCCTTGAGAAATAATTAGTGGACTTTTCTGCCCCCGGTGCAGTGCAGACATGCGTCTTGGTAATAAAATATCACCGCTAATTTATTTGCCAACCAGTGAAACAGCAATTTGACGTGGAAGCTGCATCATTTTATGGCAGTTTGATGCCAAAGGGACATTCCTTTTACATATGTTATTACTGAGAGTTAGGTCATGTATGTGCTTCAGGTGGTCTCTGTGCATTCTGTCTTGTTCAAAAGCTGTCTGCGCAAATTCTATCTCCCACCATCTTCTCCCTCAATAACACCCTTCGCTCTTTTACATATTTAAATGTTGTGCAGTTCCAATGATATGAGTATTTACATTGCATCCAGATAATCCATTCGTTTGAATCCCAAAGCAACCTGCTGCTTGGATTTTCTGGTTGTTGGATCAGAAGGCCATTCAGTCCCTTGGGCTTATTCCACCATTCAATTAGATTACGGCAGATCATAATTCCAATATCTTCCCTCTTTTTATACCTCTTAATACTATTACCTGGGTAAAAAGAAAATGGGAGATGATGTTGTGCCTGACCCAGACTACTGATTGGAAATTCATTCACTTGGAAAAATCAATCACCATCTCTTGGACAAATGAAACTGGCAACCAATTCTGATACGGTACAGTTACACAAAAATTGAGGAGGTAAGATAAATATTGCTCAGATGGTTGTGTGTCTTGCTAACATTCTTGTTTTCACAGAGGTGCTACTTCCTTTTGGAAGAAGCTGCCAAACAATGCTATAAGCCAACATTTTATTCAGGAATTTTGCCAGCAATTGGCTCAGTGTTATTTTTGTCAGGTTTCACTGAGAGTTTCTCTCTCTTAGTGAGGTTTCTTGTGCTATCTTGTGGTGAAGGGATGTTTTCTGGGCTGGAGGCCTGTGCCCAATGGTGTGCCAGAAGGATTGGTGCTGGATCCACAACGTTTTGTCATTTATATAAATGACTTGGATGTGAATATAGAAGGTATGGATGCTAAGTTTGCATGTAACGCCAAAATGGATGGTGTAGTGGACAATGAAGAAGATTTCCTCAGAGTAAATGGGACCCTGATAAGATGGGTCAATGGGCCATGGAGTGGCAGGCGGAGTTTAATTTAGATAAATTTAGATAAAGGTGTTGCATTTTGGTAAGGCAAACCAGGACAGGACTTATGCGGTAAATGGTAGGGCCCTGGGGAGTGTTCCAGAACAAGGAGACCTAAGGATGCAGGTGCATGATTTCTTTAAAGTGGAGCTGCAGGTAGATATGAAGGTGAAGAAGGCATTTGACACCTTATCTTCTCCCAGGCAGCCTGGAGGACTTAATACTGAGTTCTCTAATAACCTTCCCACCCATCCCCTAGCTCCCTTCCCAGCCCCACTTCCTCCCTTCTATTCCACCTACTGACCCTTCCTTCCAACAAGATTCATTCCTCCCATCAACCAATCAGGTCGTACCTAGTACCTGAGTCCATCTATCACTACCTCACCATTCCGTTACTCTCCCCAACCAACACCCCCTCCTCTTTATCTGTAGCTCCCCAACCCCCACATCTAGTCTTGAAGAAAGGTTAATACCCAAAACACTGACTTCTCCATCTCCTGATGCCGCCTGGCTTCCCGTGTTCTTCCAGTGTCTAGTTTGTAGTACTTGCCTTTGTTGGTTCATAACATTGAATGGAGGAGCTGGAATGTTATTGCGGTTGTGCAGGACATTGGTGAGGCCATTTTTGGAATACTGCATATAATTCTGGTTGCCTTTCTATAAGCAGAATGTTGTTAATCTTTGAAATGGTCCAGAAAAGATCTGCAAGGATATTGCCGAGTTGGAAGATTTGAACTGTAGGGAGAGGCTGAATAGGTTGGACTTTTTCCCCAGAGCATCAGAGACTGAGGGATGCCCTTATAGAGGTTTATAAAATCATGAGGGGTATTAATAAAGTGAATAGTTAAGGTCATTTTCCTGGGTTGGGGGAGTCCAAAACTAGAGGACATGGACTTAAGTTGAGAAGGGAAAGGTTTAAAAAGGACCTGAGGGGTAACGTTTTCATGCAGAGGGTGGTGTGTGTATGGTACAAGCTGCCAGAGGAAGTGGTGGAGGCAGGTACAATTACGACATTTAAAAATCATCTGGATGGGTATATGAATAGGAAGGGTTTAGGAACATGCTGGGAAATGTGACCAGGTCAGACTGGGATGTCTGGCCAATGCGGATGAGTTGGACCGAAGGCCTATTTCCCTGCTATATAACTCTATGACTCTTTGATCTGAGATTTGCGACATTACATATACATTCACGGTCCATTGCTTGTCGATTGCTCCTACTTGCCGTAGGTGGATATATTCATCGCTGCCACTTTCTCCTGGCATTCATGGCCTTGGTGCCATGTTTGAAGAACCCAATCAAGCAGTGACAGTCTGGAGCTGCCCTTTACCATACAAATAGTGGAAGAACAACCACAAACCAATGCTTCACAGGGCACATAAGTGGCATAGCTGCTGGTTTGTGACACATACAGGTGCATGGTGACAGATCCATTAGGATCCAAACCACACAGCTTACCCATCTTTAGCCCCATCCTATCTTACTGCTATGTCAAAGTCAGTGGACACTTTTGTTAATGTCTTCTGTAACCCAAATTGTTATTGTTCAGGGTGCCATCACATACAGGGAAGACTATATTTACATTTAATCAGCAACAATGGAAATGAGCAATAAACATACAGCCAGAAACTGTATTTGCCTATCAGGACAGAATCCAATTACTAAGAAGAGTTTAGAAGAATGAGGGGGATGGTGAGGTTTCATTAAAAACATATAACGTTCTATCAGGAACTAGATGGGATAAAAGCCAGAAGGGTATTTCCAGAACCAAGGGTCACAGTTTCAGGCTACAGGGTAGGCCATTTACAGCTGGATGAGGAGAAATTTCTTCATCCAAGGAGTGGTGAGTTGATGGAATTCTCCAGCACAGATCACAGCTGACGCCAAAACATTGAAGGTTTTCAAGAAGGATTTAGAAAGGGCCAAACAGCCTTTTTCCTGTTACTGTTTTCTAAGTTTCTGTGTTGCCATTCTAACAACAACAAATTTACGGTCAATGAATGATCACTGCACAAGCTGTTGTCTACTGGGAGCTATCCTGAAACAAACAAAAGTAGATATTGCTAGAGAAGCACAGCTGGTCTGGCAACATTTATGCAGAGAAAACAGAGCTAATATTTTGAGTCCAGTGACCCTTCTTCTAAACTTCAAATCTTACCTGATTTTCTCAATTGTCTTCCAGTGGGCCACATTGTTCAGGGACCATGAAGATTCCACCCTACGTTGCAAGTAAGTTGGACGGCTAATTCAGGAATCATAGATTCACTTTATTTCATGATGATGCAGAAGGAGTGCAACTGACATCCCGTGGACATGGAGATCTGCTTACTTTTCACCTCATTAGCTTCGTGTCGGGGAGCTGGTCAGATTGGTGACTGATAGTTATTTGAGAGATGGCAACTGAACAGTACCCAGCAACTTTTCCAGATTTTTAAAGACACTGCAGAGTAGGGATGCTGAGCCCAGAGGTCATCTGCTCCCTTCCGCTTTCTCTCTCTTTTGTTTCTTCTTTTTACTTTTGCTCATTTTCTTTTTTTTTCTTTTTTCTTCAGGTGGAAGAGGAGGCCTCTGATGGCAGCTGGGGACCTCCCAGTGAGCGAGGAACAGGTCCCAGGCCAACTCCCCCAGCTTGGACTTGCAGGCTAGGCTGAGGCACTGGATCTGCAGCCAGGCCTGGGCACCCAAACCAGGAGAAAGGTGTGGTCTCGGACTAACAGGGCAGCAGTACCCAGCAACTTTTCCAGATTTTTAAAGACACTGCAGAGTAGGGATGCTGAGCCCAGAGGTCATCTGCTCCCTTCCGCTTTCTCTCTCTTTTGTTTCTTCTTTTTACTTTTGCTCATTTTCTTTTTTTTTCTTTTTTCTTCAGGTGGAAGAGGAGGCCTCTGATGGCAGCTGGGGACCTCCCAGTGAGTGAGGAACAGGTCCCAGGCCAACTCCCCCAGCCTGGACTTGCAGGCTAGGCTGAGGCACTGGATCTGCAGCCAGGCCTGGACACCCAAACCAGGAGAAAGGTGTTGTCTCGGACTAACAAGGCAGTCTCAAGGTGTGGTGGTCTTGTCCTGGCATGGCGGTCTTTTCCTGGTGTGGTAGTTTTTACTGGCATTGTGACCTTTTCCTTGCATGGTAGTCTTTTCCTGGTGTGGCGGTCTTGTCCTGGTGTCACGGTCTGTCCGGGTGTGGTAGTCTTTTTTTAGTGTGTGGTCTTTACCTGATGTTTTGGTCTTTTCCTGGTGTTGTGGTCTTTTCCAGATGTTGTGGTCTTTTCCAGGTGTGGTAGTCTTTTCCAGATATGGTGGTCTTTTCCTGGCGTGGTGGTTTTCTCCCAGCATGGTGGTCTTACCCTAGTATGGCGGCCTTGTCCTGGCATAGCAATTTTATCCTGGTGTGGCCATCTTATGCTGCATAGTTATCTTTTCCAAGCCTGATGGTCTTTTCCTGGCGTGGCAGTATTATCTTGGTGTGGAGGTCTTTTCCTGACATGGCGTCTTATCCTGGCATGGTGGTCTTTTCCTAGCATGACAGTCTTAGCCTGGTGTACAGGTCTTATTCTGGCATGGAGGTCTTATCCTGACGTGGAGGTCTTTTCCTGGCATGGCAGTCTTATCCTGGTGTTGCGGTCTTCTCCTGGCATAGCAATATTATCCTGGCATGGTGGTCTTTTCCTAACGTGGCAGTGTTTTCCTGGCATGGCAGTCTTTTCCTAGCGTGGCAGTGTTTTGCTAGCATCGCGGTCTTTTCCTGGTCATGGTGATCTTTTCCTATCATCACGGTCTTTCCTGGCATGGAGGTCTTATCCTGGCAATGGCGGTCTTCTTTGTCTTTGACATCCTGGTATTCCAGTGGCCAACATGGCAGTTTCATCATGGCTGTGTCTTCAGGATATTCCTTCATTTCTATATTGGCTTTCCCTAAGCCCAGGAGCCCATTAAATGAACTGTGATGAACTTTGTCTTAATTTTACTTTTTTGTTTATTATGTATAACTTCTTTCATTTATGTTGGTGCCTGATGAGGTGACTTATGAAACTTTTCACTGTATTTTTCATGTAAAAGCACACGTGACAATAAATTTCCATTCTATTCAATTCAATTCTGTTCTATTCTATTATAAACGTGAGTCAAGTAGCAGCATTCAGTGAAGAGCTATGGGCAGATCTGCAATTATGCATCAATCATAACCCTCTGATCCTGTGGGGTGTGGTGGTGTTGGGTGTTAATATTGAAGCTTGAGAGTTCAAATCTCATCACAGTAATAAGGGTAACTGAATTCTTGTTTTTAATCTGAAAATCAACTAAAGTGATTATGAAGCTTGTTGCAAACAATCAGGTGTCTTGACGTTCCCAAGAAAGTCACTCAGTTCAGGTCACAGGTTACATCTCCCTAATCTTGCAGTCTTGGGAGGGACCAAAACTTTGCTGGGCCAGGGAATTTGCCAAGCCACAGAAGTCAAGGCTGTTCAATGCACAGACACTTTAAAAGTAAAGACCTCACTTTGATATACATCAATTACATGTCTAATAAATAAATTATTTTCCATTTTCAATATAATAAGATCTAAGGGATCCAAACTGGACAAGGTGTAACCAAAGGGAATACACACACCCATTGATGCAGAATCTCTAGATAACATTGCAAGGAAAACTAGAAGTCATGCATAATGAACTAAAGAGGTTCCTGGGATAGATAACTATATCAGGTAAGTACAATATATGCCATGTTTCAAAAAGGTGGAGCCCACCATATTCTGGGAGAAAGTGAGGAGTGCAGATAGAACATAGAAAAGTACAGCACAGAACAGGTCCTTTGGCCCACGATGTTGTGCCGAGATTTAATCCTAATGTCAAATATAGTAACTTTCCCTACGCACCCCTCAACTCACTGCTATTTATGTGCATGTCCAGCAGTCGCTTAAATGTCCACCTTCCTTCCCACCTATCCGCTCCATCTTCCGCTCTGACCTATCACCATCACCCCTCACCTGCATCTACCTATCACCTTCCAAGCTACCTTCCCCCTAGCCCCACCACCCTCCTATTTATTTCTCAGCCCTCTCTCCTACTACAGTCCTGATTAAGGGCTTCTACCCGAAATATCGACTTTCCTGCTCCTTGGGTGCTGCCTGTCCTAGTGTGCTTTCCCACCATATGTTGGTCAGGGTTAGGGAATAAATGCCAATCTTTCCAGAGTCACCAAGTCCCCAGAACAAGAATGTTATCCAGGAGTAAAGGAGGGGAGGGAAATGATGTAGTAAATTGAAGTAACACTTGAATGACTTAGTGAATTGCTTGGCTTGGCGTGAGAAAGCTATGTTTCTAATCTACTTTAACACCTGGATATACAGCACACAGGTAAGATGCGATCATTAAAACATACAGCAAAAGATTGGTGGCACTCCAAGGCTTGTAGTCAATTACAAACCAATGCACTGATTACTTGAAACAACATTCAGCACACCAAAATTTATCAATACTTCAGAAGTTTATCTACATTAAAGAGCTAAATTTAAAAAAAGACAAGGTTATGCGTATAAGTGATAAAGGGACAGTTTAATTAGAACCATGAGTTAGCATCATTGTTCTGACTTTGTTTTAATCTACAGATCACCTCTTCTGCAAGAAGACAACCCCTTTTGATAGCTTTTCTGGCAAAAACTATCATCTTTTTTAAGCTTATTTATTGTGGCACGAGAAGAAATCTGATTCTCTTTCCAGTGGAAAAGGAAGCTTTCACCCAAGAGAAAATACAAACTGTGGACTCGGTCTTTGCTGATTGTCTCTTTGACAACCTGCTCATCCTAATCAAGTGAAGAAAAGTCCATTCTCTATGCCTTACACAGAAATGTTTGAACTAAGCTGAGGTAACCTTGAGATGCCCAGATAGTGATCACTACCCACCAAACTTTAAAGCTGCTAAAATCAGTTTCACAGACAGTTAGGGTCATCCTGGGATTAACATTCAGGCGAAGCCTTGATAGTTTTTTTTTGAGGTTCTGCTCTCCTGAAGGTAAATAACTGTGAGCAGATTTTGTTCAGAATATGTCTGATGGGTTTGCACTGCTACTAAAGTATCTGCAAGTAATGTCAAGTATAATGACTGTGTTCTTTTACTTGAACCTGCATTGAGTTATCAGCCCTCCAGGACAGACCTGGATTCTCCAGTAATTCTGAAAAAGTCCTGGTGGCATTGAAAAGAATGATTTTTGTTCCCTCCTTCAAACACTTTTACTGAGCAGTCATAAAGATACTGGAGACAGGTTATAAAAAGCTGTTAGGGCTCCTGCCCAAAACCTTGATTTTCCTGCTCCTCGGATGCTGCCTGACCTGCTGTGCATTTCCAGACCACTCTAATCTTGACTCTGATCTCCAGCATCTGCAGTCCTCACTTTCACCTAATCACAAGCCACCTATCAGGTAGCATTGGTTCTTTTCTCATTTTGTTCAGTGAAACACTTCAATGGACTCATTGTTGGGGGAGGGGAAGAGGTTTGAGGTGGGTGAGGATGTGGCATTTGTAGAAGCAGTAAATCCTTCAGAGATAAGCAGAATCTTCATCCTCGTTTGTATGAGAGCAGTGAAGACTAACATTTAATGCCAAGGATAAACAGAGACAGACAGAGATTCAAGATGTTGAATGCAGCTGCACTTCGTCAGGCGCAGTGTGAGATTTCAGTCAGAACAGGCAGAGAGTTAGACAGCCAAGGAGGCTGCTTTCACACCAACCCAGAGTTCACCCATCTCCCTGATATCTTTCTAAACTCAGAAGTGAAGCTGAAGAGACAATGTCCCTCTATCTCAGTGCTATTGCCCATAAGCCTTCACTGCAAAAAGTTATACCACTTATTTAGTGAGATTGGAGTCAAGGGAGAAATAACAGAGCCCCTGATTAGAATTCTTCAAATGTAATCCAACATGGAAGATGTTCCAGAGGATTGGAAGGTTGCTAGTGTGATGTCTCTGTCCAAAAAGAAGAAAAGAATAAAAGCAGTGAGATGCAGACCTATAATCAATGCACACGAGTAATGGGTTGGGGCAAGCACAAGAAATGATAAGGTGAATAGTCACTTGTAGACACAAGGGCTAATTAAAGGTAATGTGAAGATGTCTGACAAAATTTGATCGGATGAAATTATAATGTATGTTGGCATGAAATTTCTAAAGATGCTGTGTATATGGATTTAAGGAAGCTCAGTGTTTTAAAAGAAGTGAAACACATAGCATTAAGTAGGTTGTGGTAGCAGGGACAACACATTAATTAAAAGAGAGAAAAATGGAGAATTTGGGTAACATCCCAAGACAGTGGCAAAAAGGTCTTGCTCAGAGAACAATCAAATCAAGGTAACTCACATCTAGAAAACCTCGAAAAGAAGTCTAGTTTCTAGATGTAGGCAGTGTGCATGTATCAAAGGAAATCCTCAACTGAAAGTTATCATTGCCTTTGAATGAGGCACCCTCCTTACTGACCATACAAATTTCTGCAAGGAGTCAGCATTGGACGGCAAACACTGACACAACCTCTATTTTCAACTTCTGTGGAATTTCAGAGTCAACATTTTTAAACTGAGATCATTTATTCTGAGTTATCCTTTAAAGTTTAATTAGTGGGATGGTACTTCTCAGACTTGATCCTCTATGTGGAAATTCCTTTTTTTCTCTTTTGATGAATCATTTTATTTTGGACAAATAACTTGCTTTAAAATGCAATCAACAAGGCCAGTAATTGCTACAATTTGCATTTATTCATGAAGCACTCTCAAGTAATAAAACATCCCAAAGTATGTCAAGGGAATTCAAAGCAATATTTGATACTGAGCCACATAAAAAGAACTCAGTGAATGTTGTCAAAAATACTTGGTCATGGATGTTGTTTTTAAGAAACATCTTGATAAAGGCAAGGGAGACAATGAGTGGTAAAGGTTTAGGGAGAGAATTCAGAACTCCAAACCTCCATAACTGAATGCAGAAGCTTTTATGAAATGTATTTAGAATCATAGAATCCCAACAGTATGGAAACAGGCCCTTCGGCCCAACAAGTCCACACTGACCTTCCAAAGAGTAATCCACCCAGGCCCATTCCCTGACATAGATCTCTGACTAATGCACCTAGCCCACACATCCCTGAACACTATGGGTAATTTAGCATAGCCAAATCACCTAACCTGCACATTTTTGGACTGTGGGAGGAAACCCAGGCAGACATGGAGGGAATATGCAAACTCCCCACAGCCAGTTGCCCAAGGCTGGAATCGAACAAAGGTCTGTAGCATTGTAAGGCAGCAGTATTAACCACTGAGCCACCATGTCACCCATTATTTATGGGGCTGGGGATGTTGCTGGCTAAGCCAGCATTTATTGTCCATTCTTAATTGCACTTGAGAAGGGTGGTGATGAGATTCTGCGTTCCAGACTCCATTGTAGATAGAATCATGAGACAGACACAATATGTCATCAGTGCCAATTATCATAATTACTGCACATCAGCTGATAAAACATGGGAATGAATAATGTATCAAAAGGAGTGGTTAACGTATAGACATCTACACAGAACTTTGATGATGACGTTATCACAAGAAGATCTAATCATTAAAAGTAGTTCATACTGTGATAAAGAGCTCCCTTTGGCACTAAATATTACAAGTCTGAACTGGCTGAGGGAAATTATTTTGAGTGGTTAACAGCCTCAAAACCTGTCCTGATGAAAAACTGGGCAAAAGTATGAGGAAGCCACAAGAAGGAGAAGAGTAAGGAATGAGGAAGATTGGAAAAATGAGCAGGAGGAAGAATTCAGAGAATGGGGTGGGGACGAGGTATAAATAGAAGAATGGAAAGACCAACTTAGTCCCCTCCACAAGGAAATTGTTGGATCCTAGACTTTAAATGGCAACACTATTGAAATCAGAAATCAAGTACCTTCAGACTGAAATTTACAAAATCCTAAATTGAACAAAGACTTGACACTTTGCTATCCTACTGATGCCAGGAAGTTAGAGGTGAAGTGAGTAAGTGAGTCTTGCTTTACAAGACTTAGCCAGGATGGAAGGGTGTGAAGTGAAGCTGAAATGCTATTCATTGGAGGAATGTTGCATTGGAAAATAATATGGTGACATCTCAAAACGACAAGACGATGGGTTCTCATCCCACTCCCACTCCAATTACTGGAGCACATAATTGATGCTGGATCTTTATTGTTGTACTACACTATTGGAAGTATTGTATTTTGAAGGATATGTGACACCCCTCTACTCTTTCAGGAGCGCACGCTCTGGAAGAACAGAAAAGTTCTTCTCATTGTTCTAGCCAATATTTCTCTTATGCACTTTCACTTCGTCAGATTAATTGATCATTTGTTTCATTGCTGTTTGTGGGACCTTGCTGGATGACAGTTGGATGCAAAACATTTTTACTGGGTTGTGAAAGATAATAAATAATTTCAACTCTTTTTCTTTCTTTCATTCAGTCTTATTTCCTCAGCAGAAGTCATTGTGTTCTGCAGAGGAGGCTCAGATACTCGAGAAACCTGAGAAAAATATTCAAAGTCAACTTTACTTAACTCTCAATTAACTTTCAACAAAATTACCTCTGACTGAAAGATAATGGCAAATTGATTGTGGCTTGTAATGTAGTGAGTGTAAAAAATAACCTATCAAGTCACCATAAGGACTGGTAATTAGCCACAGTGCTCTCTCTTCATCAGGGTGAAACAACAGTTTATTGAGTGGCACCAGTCCATCAATGAGGGCATTATTACTAGGCAAGGTCCCCAGGAAATACCACAGCTAGTACAGGGATTGTACTCAAATTGGCATCATTCTGCCTTGCAATCTAGCCACCTAGTTAGCTGAGCCCTATTCAGGGAATTATACAACTGCACATGATTAATAGGTTTGGGAAACAAATGTGTCTAATAGCTTGCTTTGCCGTGGTTGTCTTTTTGACAGACGGGGAAAGAAGTTGAAATGGCAACATCTTAAGTTTAAGTGCATGATGCAGACTTCCTTATTGCATGCGATCTGCTGGGTCCATTCAGATCTATCTTCATGGTTCAGAAGGGAAAATGTGACTTGATGAATCAGAGTTGTCATCCACTTTGGGCAGTCTGTGATTCTATGGAAACAATGTCAGTTTTACTTTGGATCACATTGATTCACTGGTATAAATAAGAAAGATAATGAAATATGTGTTACGGCACCATTAATGTTATAAGTGGTTAATGGGAACAATTTTATCTTGTAACCTTCTCTGTTACAGATATAACTTGATCTTAATGAAGGAACCCTAGGTGGTGTAAAGATATGTTTATTTAATATAAGCTTCATGTTAAAAGTATAAATAACTCTGTGAGTTAATAACAGGAGTATGTTCCTGTTTGTCAAACCTGTCAGTATAAATATGCATAATCAGAAAAATATACTATGTTAATATATTGAGCCTGTTTAATTCATAGTGCAACAAGTCATCTAAAGGAATGGCAGTTGTATCAAAGAGGGACAGCTTGTTAAGGTTAATAGTCTTTATCTGATCCTGAAAATTATATACTTTTATTCAGTACAAGACAATTAAACATGCTTGAGAGTTATTTACATCAAGAAGCTGTGACTCTTATTAAGGCTAGGTTCGATGGAGACACCTCTGTGCCATCTTGAGCAGCAAGTAACTGATTAAAATGCAGGCAATAAGATTAGTTTCCCAATCCAGGGAACAACAGAATCCTATCATTAGTGGGTAGCTGTAAATGAGTGTGCTAGAACATTGATATTTAAATGGTATGTTAATATTGCCTGATCACAAAACGTACTCCTGGCAAAACATAGATATTTTCGACTCAAGCAGCTCAGAGATGTTATTACACACCTCTGAAGCAGGGGGACTTGAACCTGGCCCTCTTGTCTTCACATTTGGCCATTGACTACTGGATTCTTTAATCAACTTAAGGGTCAGGATGATGCTGGTATGCATTTGCTTTACCCATTGTGATTTCTCAAAAATTAGTTCCTAATTTAAACTGTGTCATTGTAAGGAGGGGTATTCATTGAAAACTGGAAGCCGGTAATCAAAGGTTTAGTCAATGAAATAAGATTTAAAGGGCATGTTCGAGAAGGATAGAGAACTAGAGAAGCATACAAGTTCAGGAATTGCAGAGCTTGAGAGCTTGTGAGCTTGATAGCCTACAATGCGGCTTCTATGGGGAACTCTACAAGAGGCCCAAATAACAGGGGTGTCAAAATCTCAGGGGATTGGAATGGTTATGGAGACAGGAAAGGGCAAAGCTAAGTATTTGAAAGCAAGAATAATGATCTTAACATGTAGAAAATGCTGGACCAAGAACCAATGTGAATGTAAGCAGGCATAAAATGATATGGCATAAGTTAATTAACAGTAATCTGTTCCTTTTGTTGTTAGAATGCCTCACCTGTCTATGAGTGGCCCAATGATTCAGTGGTTAACACTACTGCCTCACAGTGTCAGGGATCCAGGCTCATTTCAGCCTGGGCTACTGTCTGTGTGGAGTTTGCATGTTCTCCCCGTGTCCACATGGGTTTCCGCTGGGTGTGCCAATTTCCTTTCACAGTCCAAAAATACATAGTTTAGTGGATTAGACATGCTAAGTTACCCTGCAGTGTTCAGAGATGTGTAGGCTAAGTGTCAAGGGGAGGCACTGGCCGAGTAGTATTATCACTATACTATTAATCCGTAGACCAGGTAATGTTCTGGGAACCTAAGTTCAAATCTTGCTTTAGCAGAAGGTGGGCCTTAAATTTAATGAAAGTCTGGAATTAAGAGTATAAGGTTGATTGTCAGAAAAGCACATCTAATTCACCAACATCCTTTCGGGAAGGAAACTGTCATCCTTGTCTGACCTACATGTGACTTCAGAACAGCAAGAATGCAGGAGAGCAATAAATGCTGGCCTAGCCAAATCATGAATGAATCTTAAATAAAAAAAGGCTAGATGGAGGAGCCATGGTAAATGCAGGGTTATAGGGATTGGGTGGGATGCTCTTCAGAGGATGGGTGCAGAATCAGTAGACTGAATGGCCTCTCTCTGCACTGTTGGGATTCTATGAATGACTCAGTTGTTGTCTCATCCCTAAAGCTGAAGGTTATGAGTTCAGTGTTGGTTCCAGCTGTTAAGTATACAAATCAAGACTGACACATCGATGAGGGAATGCTGCACTCTCAATATATAGTCTATCTGGTGAGATAAACCAAGGTCCTGTCATTCCACCCAAATGGATAACAAAGATACCATTATGGTGAAGAAGAGCAAATTGAATGCTGAACGTCCAACATTACAACAACATCCACATCATTAGATGTAAAGGAATATTCAGTGGTCTTGCTAAGAACTTAAGGAGAGACTTTGGCATTGTGCTGATGCAGCAGACTGGTATTCCGAAGGATCACAGGATACAGGGCTCGATTTTATCAGTAATTTGTGAAGTGTCAATTTTGGCAGATTTCATGAGGGGTTTCCATTCTCATGCCACAGTGTATGTTCTCATGCTGTCTTTTCAAACTCACTTCAATACTTGTGCACTATATCCCCGTGGCACTCTGCTCGTCATATTCTCCTACTTTCTCCACATGCAAATATACCAAAAACTGCCGGGCTCTCTGGAGATTTACCGTATTGTAGCCATGTTTAAAGCCCATCCACGCACCTGGTCAAGTGCTGGCAGTTCACAGCCCTGCACAGTCCCTGTCAATTGCCCCATACCTCTTGGGTGGAGGACACCTCACTTTGTCTATGAAACCAGAGGTCTTGATGGATTGGTGTGGCGAATGGGGGATGTGGGGAAGTGGTGTGCAAGTGTGCTGGTTTGATGCTATTGCCTTTTGTCCAAGATAGAGGTCCAGAGGAGCAAGAGGCAAATTGGAGTTGCCAGATACCCTCTCTGCTGGGAATTATTATAGATTTTTTAAAATATTTGGGAGAATGGAAATCTGTTTATCAATAGGTGAGATGTTGCAATAATGAGGATGTTAGTGAGATACAAATGCACCTAACTAAGCCTCTTGCTGCTCACTGGTGCGAATCTTATTTTGCCACTCAACATTTGGTTGGAAAATCGGACATTTTGCTCTCAACTTTGAGAGACTCTTTATTGACCATTTCATTCAATTCTTCTAACTTTCTTGCTATTCAAAATGTCATTTCAGGGACTTGGAAGATTCCAAATATAGGTTCAAATCCCACCACTGCAGCTGGGAATTTAATTTCAATTAATAAAACCTAAAATTCAAAGCCATCCATCAGTAAATGGTGACCGTGAAATCTTTGTTAAAAAAAAGGCCCACCTCAATCGTAAATGAAAGAAAGCTGCTGTCCTTCACATGGTTCACTGTATAAGTGACTCCAGACTGACAGTGATGTGGTTGAGTCTGAAATGGGTTAGCAAATCCCTGCTCAGTTCCATTAGACATGGGTAACAAATGTTGATCATGTCAGTGACATCCACATCCTAAAAAAGAATAGAATATGTAAATGTACGTCATATCTTTTTTTCTTAAATTAAAAATTAAGTGATTCTGTGGTATTCAGAGGAGGAAGCCAATATGGCCAGCAAGCACTGACGTCATTAATGTAAGTGATTAATGCTACTTCAGCAAAATGTATTTTAATTATATATTTGAATGGCAAGTGTATAGAATTGGTCTAATATAGTTCAACAAAACAGCTATTTTATGATCTGCACCCAAGTGTCATCAATGATTGCCTGAAGATTAGAGATGTGCTTTGTTGTAAACTGAGCAAATATATTTTATCTGCCACTCTTTCTTGTGTGGTCGCTCCAGAATATGATTGTTCCTGAACTGGTGTGGGGAAGCTTACAGGAGATGTGCTTAGCTGATTGTTTTAGAGATAAATGCCACTCACAGCACAAGGGCAAGGACAAAATGGTCAACATAGTTTGACAGAACATTGGGTAATGCTGTGAACAAAAGAAAGCTCCAAAAATTGTGGTTTGGATTTAGCATTGAAATATAAATTGGATCTGAAGAGAATCATTTGCACACAGCCCAAAAGAAAAAATGCAACTGTGTACTTTCTCTCCTCTACAATTCTTCCCAGCTTTACACAGTAACGATAAGTAAGGAGTTTAACCTGTGCCAGTCAAGTTGAGAATTAAATCGCAGTTATTTGCTTGGCCACTGGCACATGATTGGAAATAGATTCATCATGTTTTAAAAACTCCAAAATACATGCTCAGCTGAGGAAACATGGTCAGGCTAATAAGTTTGCCCTGAAACTACTATTTCACCTGCTTCACTTAAGGGAAATCACAACTGTAAACTTACCACTCGGTGTGTTGTTGATGTTGCTTTATCTTGCAACCCTGAATTTTAAATTATACTAACTATTTGTCCCTTACTGTTGATACAAATTGTTGCTTGGCCCAAGGAATCTGACCTTATAAACTATGCTCATTAAAGTCAGATATTTGCGTTAATATGCTGATTAAAGTCAGATATTTGCAACAACAAAATGCTGTTGAAGGTCAATTCTTAATAAGTCAAAATCTGAAAGGATGTGGAGTTGCACTACTGTATAAATAGACAGAATATTTTACCATTTAGGCTAGTTTATGTTCAGAAGTACGGTTCTCTGGATAGTGACAACCTACTCACTGATTCCTCAGTATCTGTAATTGAACAATAAAAGGTTATTTGCATTGGATCAATGTCTGACCCATTCCCATCAAGGCTTGGTCTTCACACATACAAGATAGTAGTCAGGATAGGAAACTATTGTCAAAATCTCCATCCTCTTTCAGAGACACTGGGCATAATTATAGTTCCTAAAATAACACTGTGAATGCTGGAGATCTGAAAGCAAAGTGAAATTGCTGGCGAAACTCAATAGGTCTGGCAGCATCCATAGGGAAAAGTCAGAGCTAATGTTTGGAATCCATTACCTCTTCATCAGACGTTAATTATAATTCCTCTGACGTTTACAAAACTTTCAGTTTTCTGACTTGTACAGCTCAGCTTTATGGAAAACGAGCCAGGTTTCAATGCTCCATTGTTAAGGACAAACTTGCAGATATAGATCAACTTTTATAATCTGAAGTTTAATCTGAAGTTATTGTTTAATGGAATGTGTAATTGTCCTTGAACAGAGTAGCTGGCTCAGCCAGTTCAGAGGGTAGTTAGGAGTCAACCATGTTGCATTCGGTCTGGAGTGACTTGCAGCCTAGACCAAGTAACAATGTCAGATATTCTTTCCTCAAGAACATAAGTGAACCAGATTGGGTTTCTTTTAATGACAATCAATGATAGCTTCTGAACATCATAATAGCTTTCAATTCCAGATTTTACAGCCAATGAAGTACTTTGAATAGTAATCACTGTTGCAACGTGGGAACACAGCAAACAATTTGCACATAAGAAGCTTTCCCAAACAGTAATGAAACAATCAGATCCATTGTTTTCTGATGATTTGGTTGAGGAATCAGCATTGGTCGAGTTACTGTGATAAGAACAACCCAACATTTCTTTCAAATAGCCTCACTGGAACTTTTATACCCAACCAAGCAGTTAGATGGGGTCTCGGTTTAAGATCACGGCCTGGTCTTCATGCATACAAAATAGTAGTCAGGATAGGAAACTATTGTCAAAATCTTCATCCTCTTTCAGAGACACTGGCCATAATTATAGCTCCTAAAATAACACTGAAAGACAGCTCTCCAGTGGTACAGGTGTCCTCTCATGGTTGTCATGGAATTTGGAACTTAAGTCCCTGGTGCAGACAGAAGTCAAGAATCAAAACTGTTTTTGGGCCTGCTGCCTGGTGCTTTCTTTTGTAAGAGAAAAGTAATGGACTATAAATGTAGATTGTGGCTTCTTTTAGCTTAACAGTGATTCAGTTCCAAAAACATCAGTAGTTTTGAAAATGCAGACCTCTGACTGGATATGCCGTGATATCTGGTAAGTATAGAATTCTTAAATCTCTGACACCCCTACTGAGAAAATGCAGGTCTTTAAAATCTTCTAGCGAGTAACTACTAGACCTAATACTCACGCTAGTCCAGTAATTTGCATAATTCTTGTCTTCAGGAGGTTTCGGATGGGGAGATCGAAAACACTAAAGACTTTGAGAGGCACTTAAGTCATCCTTACAAGATAAATTTGATGGGGGGGGGGGAGGTGGGAGGATGGATGCATTACACTAAAAGTGCTGTTCTGGCAGCAATGTTCCTTGAACATATTTTTGTCAAACCCAAGTACCTTATAATGGATAAATACGAGCCAATTGTGCATATAAAAGGCATAACATCAAATTTAATGGGTCTCAAATTTCAACTGTTATTTATGGCTGTAGTAAAAGCATTCCAGTACACTAACATTTTTCAAGATCTGGGGAAGGCTTTCATATGCAGTATATCTGCCAGATTCTGTCAAGTGGCAGCACATAATTATTACGAATTTGATGGCCATTGTGTAACTTGCCGATTTGCTGCTGGGAGAACACGATGCCAGAATATACACCAACAACTGCAGTTCTTGTTCTGGGCACTGGGGGGTGTGAATTCACTTATTGTGGAAGACCCCGACATGTTGTAGATTCTAGATCAAAATGATCTATGTAATAAAGCTGGTTCATATTTAGTGATGTTTTATAAAAGTACAAAAAGTATCTGTTGTTCCATGTTTTTCAACTTGAGAGGCTATATCCTTCCTCACATGTGTAAGCTCACAGTTCTGGTTTCAGCCTTGAGCAGGTCAGTGCCATTTTCTCTAGAAAAGGAGATGTCATTTAGATTAGGTTAGATTAGATTCCATGCAGTATGGAAACAGGCCCTTTGGCCCAACAAGTCCACACTGACCCTCTGAAGAGTGACTCACCCAGACCCATTCCCCTACCCTATATTTACCCCTAAATAATGCACCTAACACTATGGGCAATGTAGCATGGCCAATTCACCTGACCTGCACATTTTTGGATTGTGGGAGGAAACCAGAGCACTCAGAGAAAACTCCCAAATTCTTCTATTAAAGAGAAAAAAAAACAATTTATTCTTTAACTCTAAAATGTGCAGGCTAGGTGAATTGGCCCTGCTAAATTGACCGTAGTGTAAGGTGAAGGGGTAAATGTAGGGGAATGGGTCTGGGTGAGTTGCTCTTCGGAGGGTCAGTATGGACTTGTTGGGCCGAAGGGCCTGTTTCCTCACTGTAAGTGATCTAATCTAAAAAAAAAGCTTTAGATACAAATTTTTTGGGTGGCACGGTGGCACAATGGTTAGCACTGCTGCCTCACGGCGCCAGAGACCTAGGTTCAATTCCCGCCTCAGGCGACTGACTGTGTGAAGTTTGCACATTCTCCCCATGTCTGCATGGGTTTCCTCCGTGTGCTCCGATTTTCTCCCACAGTCTAAAAATGTGCAGGTTAGGTGAATTGGCCATGCTAAATTGCCTGTAGTGTTAGGGGCAGGGGTAAATATATGGGAATGGGTCTGGGTGGATTGCGCTTCGGCGGGTCGGTGTGGACTTGTTGGACCGAAGGGCCTGTTTCCACACTGTAAGTAATCTAATCTAAAAGTGAAGATTAACAACTTTTTACAACTCTAAGCCTTCTTTCTCTTCAATGTCCGTTATCTGCCTACAACTCTATAACAATATATTGTTCCAATAAAAAGCAGTATTAAAATTACATCAAATTAATTTCAAAAACACACAGCTGCTGTTATCGTTGGTGTCCTCTTCTTTCAGCTAAAGATCTTACTGAGTCGTCTTCTGTCTTTTACTGAAAAGATGCTTCATATGAAAAAGGTACCTTTGATTTAAAGTGTTTTGAATGGCAATTTCTCAATGGCAGTTACTCTCTGCCAATGACAGTTACTCTCTCGATTGCAGTTACTCTGTCTAACTTGCAAAATACCTGCTTCTTTATACCCTAAACATTGGTTCATCTCATTGGTTAGAGGTTGGCAAACACAATACATTCAAACTCAAATAGGTTTTAGTATCCTGGGGCATAATTTAAACTGATTGGTTAAATTTTATTTGTTGTCAAAATAGCAACCAATTCAGATATCCATTTCACAGCCAAATTTTACATGTTTTCAATTTCCAGTATATTCTGAGACTGCTAGTTAGTCATATGACAGGTGCTTTTAAGCTCTCAGTGCAAAACAGCATTGACTCTCCCTTAAAGGTACAGAACACACCTTCAACCTCATAACATTCTGTCTAAGTCAGTGCTATTCTTTCTGCAATGCCATTGTAGCCAAAAAAACTTTCATTGTTCAATGTGGGATCATCATATAATAGAAAGACTACAAATATTTCAATACTTTCAGATTTATTCAGCAAAAGCAAAAAAAAAAATCTATCTGGGAATAGAAAGGGACTGTTTGCCATTTGAGCACCATCAAATTTACAGACAATGTAATGTACACCCAGCTCTCACCAATTGGAACTGGTGTAAGTAAGTGCTAGGTAAAAACAATGACTGCAGATGCTGGAAACCAGATTCTGGATCAGTGGTGCTGGAAGAGCACAGCAATTGCTGTGCTCTTCCAGCACCACTGATTAAGTAAGTGCTGCCTAGCTTGTTGCACCCAACCCTGTAATTCTCTCTCGCTGGAAATGGTGTAGATTCTGCTTAATATCCTTTGTCTTCTTCTTCGGAAAACTGCTACTACTCTCCCATCTCTTTAGAGTTGCTCACATCTCTTTTTGTACGCTCCGGTTGTGCAAAGCACAACTTGCTAGGAGGATACGGCACACTCTGTCTGGACTGTATTCAATGACCTCCACCACAAATCCAAGCTTCAGAATCTCATCTTCAGGGGGCCTAAAATCTGTTCCTTCATGCTGCTGGATGAAGAATGGGCTACATTTTATCCACGCTCTACTTTAGTCAGTTGCTCTGTAATTGAGTCATCAGCTATGATTGCAGAGGCTAGCCTTGGTATCCCCCTGTAACCTGACCCCTGTCAGGCTTTGGGTCCTTGACATGCACCAGGAACATGAGTTCTCAAGGATATCAGGGTCATGGCAACCCTTATGGTACTAACTTCCAAGATGTGGTACCAACGATTGCAGATGATTTGTAGATTCATGGAATAGAACCATTTTTCTGTTGATGATGTCAGCTTTGTTAAATTAGAGCCCTTCCTGTGCAATTTGTGGGTAATCCTTAGAGCTTTGTACCGGGGAGAAGCCAGCTATATTGGCAAAGCCTATAGCCAAGGCTGCAGCACTGACCTCAATGAAGCAGCATGACCTTCACAAATTCTATGGTTGAAATCATATTTTTGGATTAAGTAGTGAGGTCCCACACAGGTCCCTAGTGGATTCTTAGAAGCCAGTTGATTATAGCTTCAATATATTTGTCACAGTTGATGGTCATCTGGATAGGATGGCTCCCTATTTCTTCATGTCATTGCTCCGATTACAGAATCTGGCATAATTCTGTGCTAATACCCTGGAACATCGTCAACCTGTTCCAACACAACCACACATACCTAGGGGAAATTCCATCAAGAAGAAAGATTGTGGTTCCCAAAAGATGGTGTATTTCTTCTGTACTCTGACAGGATCATCAACTGCATCCATTTCATGGTAAGTGGGAGCTGGCATGGTGCAGGATGACACTATGCACACGGAACACAAGATGGCTGCTGAGTTGGAAGTTGGCCACTTGACACAAAGATGGCTGCTGGAGAGAGACAGCAGAGCAAACACAGATACTACCCAGGGCCACCAGAATACCAGCACAATGCACTCACAACACAGTCGATTAATTTAAGACGTGTGGGGAAGAGAATACACATGAGTAGCATGTACTGCCCACCGAGTGTCTGGGTCCAGCCAACACCTTTGATAGAAATGCTAATTGTTTGATAAGGTCTCAATACAAAGTGCTAATAGCCAGGACTGCAGTAATTGTCCTTCTCAGGAAGAGCAATTAGCACCCGTTACTACATTAGTGGACTTTTGCGCAGACACTGAAATTGACACTGTCTGCACTGAAACTGACAACGACCGCGCTTAGAGTAACAAAGGCTGCACTGGAACCAACAATGACTGCACCAAAACTATCAACAATTCTGCAATGTTTACAATGAAAAACTATGTTACAGAGACAATAACCTCATCACTGACATATTATATTACAAAATGTAAAAAAGATATCTTGACATGTGCTCCGGGTTGAAAAATGACTCGCAACTGACCACTGTGCTGTTGGTGTCTTTCTCTCTGGGGGATCCGGTATTTCCTTGTACAATAAACTCTGTCGTTGAACCCCGACTCTAACTCTGAGGCTGGTGATTTTCCCCATAACAATTGGTGCTGCAAGCAGGGTTCTTATTACTGATGCTTTGGTCGAAGGCCACAATCTGGGAGCTGGGATAAGAACCAATTTGTACTTGCAAACAGGAAGAATCAGACCGGGCCAAATACACAGTTTAAAAGGTATACCGATTGTAATATCTTTCTTGCTACAGTACTAAGTTAAAAAGTTTAGGTGCATGTCTGTGGAGAATAAGTGTTTAACTGTATTAACTGTTGTAAGAACCTGCTACTTGGGCTGAAATAGCCAGAGGGAAAAGTAGTTCCTGTCTCAAAAACCCTGCCCTAAACTGGTTGTTAAGGTGTAGCCCCCATGCGGAGGTTGGGATTTGAAGTGGGAATTGAGGCACCAAGGGCACTAGGAGCTGTGAAGCACAAATGGCAAAGTCAGGTAACATTGGACTTTGTAGGGACCAACAACGCACAGTCCAATTAGAGTTTAAGTTAAAAGTTAGATGCTGTTTGTACATGTAATTTCCAATGTGGTGAAGAAGAGGAGCTGATCCAAACCTCAGTGGAGCGTACGTTACCAAGTTGGGGAACATGGACACTGAGAGTAACCATGATACCCTGTCAGTCTGTAGTAGAACGACAGAGCTTGAATAGTGGTAGTGGAAGGGAGGATAAAGAGTCCCACTGGTAGAAAGCACACTGGGCTTGAGGTAGGTCTCTGGGCCTATTGGGAGGTGTTGGTTCAGTAGAGGTGGCCGGGAGGGTAGAGGAGTCCCAGTAGAGAGCACACCCTATTGACCCAGCATTCCCAGCCCACTGAATAAAAGCAAATTACTGCAGGTGCTGGAATCTGAAACCAAAAGAGAAAATGCTGGAAAATCTCAGCAGGTCTGGCAGCATCTGTAAGGAGAGAAAAGAGCTGACGTTTTGAGTCTAACTGACCCTTTGTCAAAGTTGACAAAGGCACAAATTAGCAAAACACAAGTCTTATACCTTGGACACCTAATATCCCAGGGATTTAAAGAAATGCCCAATGTCTGCAAAAAGGCAATCCAACAGATGCCACAACCTGCCACTGTCAGGAGTTAGAAAGGTCTTGGGGATATTTAGCAACAGTCAGAGCTTTTTACCCGCGTTTGCAAAATTGGCTGAACCGATCCAGAGATTAATTAAAGGAGGTAAGCCCACATTGGAATGTGTAACCTGGGGGCTAGAACAGGAAGAGGCATATAGGTAGCTTAACACTCAACTCATATCGATCCCTGGGTTAGGGCTGCCAGATTCCAGCAAGGGATTTCACATCCATTGTAATAATGAAGGAGGATTTTACTCCACAGTGATCACCCAAGACCACGGTAACAGGAGAAGGCCCATATAGGGTACTACTCAACTACTGAAGGGCCAGTGGTCACCGGTTGCCCAGGCACATAGCAGCCCTAGACTGTGCTGCTTGGGCCGTTAGGGTTAGCGACGCCATAGTAATGACAGGGAATGTTATCCTCCACATTAAACACTCTAGTAGAGATGTTAAACACAGGGAAACTGAGGGCCATCTTCAATATGAGAAGGAGAAAGTGAGAGGCAGTTCTTTTACCCCCAAGTCAGTCCATGGTAATAGGTATACAGGAGAAAACCCAACTGAGGGAATTCTAGACACAGGGAAACCCCACAACTGTGAGGATATAGATGGGGATGAAGATGGAGGGAAAGTAAAAGATACCCCCTTAGACACAGCCAAGTAGAATCTCTTCATGGACGAGTCACGAGAATATGTATCAGGGTCTTCCTGAACAGGATGGGCTGTGGTAAACGATAAGTTAGAAACAGTTATGTCTGGAAGGACTGATGGAAGTCAGTCTTTACAGGCAGCAGAACTGGTAGCACTCACCAAAGCACTGGAACCAGCAAAAGGAAAAATCGTGAATATATATACGGACAGTCAATATGCCTTCGGTGTAGTCCATGACTACATGGTGGCATGGGGTAGAAGAGGGTTCACCACCACAGGGAGAACACTATCAGTCAACAATTAAGAATTCAGGCACTATTGCATGCCAATGAACAGCCAAAAGAGGCTGCAGTAATAAAAATAAAGCCCATCGACAGGAGCCAGCAAAAGAGAGTCCAGTTTGGCTAAAATTCAAAGGAAACCAGGCAGTAGACTGAGCAGCTCAGAAAACCCTAGAACAAGAAGTTGCAAAGCCACTATTGAATTAGCAAAAGACTCTATCCAAATTCACCAGCTGCAGGAGGACTCCCTGTAGGAAGTGAGAGAGAAATGGGAACTGCAGGAGGTATTCAAAGAGGAGGATGGTATCTGGAGGCAAGCAGACAAGGTGGTAGAGTACATTGCTTGAACATTGCGGAATGTTCCATTGACAAACGGGACAAAGAGGACAAGGCAGGGGAACTCAGAGCGTCCCTGTGGTCCCAGCAGCAGGAGGCCATGTCCTGGTGTGAGCACTGCCCGACAAACCAGGCTTTGCCCCAAAATGGAATGGGCTATATGATATGGTAATAAGTGGGGACACCTGTGCCTGCACAGATATTATAGGAAAAGATACATGGAAGCACTGGACCAAACTGAAACGGTTTAAAGATGCCTATGACCAAACTAAAGTTATTGACCATTCCCCAGGTGCAGACAGGAATGGCGGACAAGACGGTCTTCCCGGAGGGAGAACCGAAAACACAACAGAACAAACCACACAGAAGCACAAATGCACCTCCTGACAAAAACAAAGACTATGACTGATAACTTTATTTTAACTGCAAAATGTATATTCCTGCATGTATTTCACTGTGTTTAAGTGTCACGACTGTTGGGAGCATGTCAGGATTTGAAGATATCCTCTTCTATAAAAACCCATCTAAGTTTGCATAGGAAATGAACTGTCTGCTACCCACTGATTCGATCAGTATAATCCTTATCTGTGGCCACCCCAGTGTGGATCCCTCACGAACTGTATACAGTAGGCACCTCGGAAGTACTAAGGGGCAGATAGGAAAATACAAACGGGGACTCCAGGATAGATGTGTGCAGCTGGGCAGGACTACTGACCCATGGGGCCGGGTCCCCCAGCCTAGGGAAGGGAAGACCCATTTAAAACCCGGTAATTATCCACTCTGTTTCTCAGGGCAGGAATGGGGATCCGTTTATGCCAAGGTTCCCAAAAGTGACTCATGCATCCAGACACAGTGTACTTATTAGCATTGTACAGTCACCAGCGGACAGTTCATCTGCACTTGCAGCAAGTAGGTGTGCCTCAATGTGACAGTGGGCAGACAATTCATATGTGGTCAGTTGATTGGCACCCATGTCAGTTCTGCCACATGGACGTACCATCTGATACTTACCAGCTGGGGGGAATCACCCGGGGGATCAGGGGCGACATGAGTTGACAGACAAATGGAAGGACAGGACAATGTGTGTTACCGAGCGGCGAAGGGATTTGTTTTTCTAATAAAGTGGACTTATTCGACAGACACCCCAGACCTCCCAAACCTGTTTGCGGTAGGGGCAATTGCACCCCTTACTGTACCATGCCCCCGTGGGTGGCATGTCCAGAGAAGGATAATGACTGGCTCCATCAGCCAGGAGATCTGTGCTGTCCGGCAGATCTCCACCAATTTGGGGGTCATCATTGGTATATGAATTCTTGAGATTTCTATCTTTGAGGGGTGCGCAGCAAGGGTTGTCAGTGCTAAAAACCGAAATTACCTTGTAAGTGGCCTGACTATCTTAGGCAATAATACCTCAAAAGCTCTGGAAGCAATTAATACAGAGTTGGCTGAACTCTGACTCAGCACACAGCAGACAAGCTACACGGTGGATTATCAATTAGCGCAGCAAGGGAGAGTTTGTACAATTATTGAGGACAATTGTATCGCCCATTATTGATGACTCTTATAATATTACAGAAGCCATCAAGAATATCCGAACAAGCTAGATAAATTTTGACAGGGAGCCACAATTACAGACAGCTGGCTAAATCAGTTGATAGGTAAATCTAGGGGACCCTGTTTGGCACATGGGGTAGTTCTCCTCATTGCTATCTTGCTGGTATTCTGCAATGGCCTCGGGTGTTTAAAGCTCTGCTGTAAGGCACTACTGATGAGAGCTGTGCCAGCAGCGAATGTCTCTATAGAAGAGCCCCCAAAGAAACTGGCACTCCGTGAGATCCCTCGGGAAGCGGAGCTCGTAGATATGGCCTACCTCTACATGTAAATTGGGTGGTCTACGGGAGATCTCCAAAGTCACCTTCTTGACTACAAAGGGGAGAGTGAAGTGTGAGATGGCATGGGGCAGGGTGACACTAGACACAGAGACACACAAAATGGCCACTGAGCCATAAGTTGGTCACTTGACACACAAGATGGCCGCTGGATCACAATATGGAGAGAGACAGCAGAGTAGACACATATATTCCCTGGGACCACCAGAATACCAGCACAATGCACTCACAAACTAATTGATTAGTTTAAAGCGGGTGGGGGAGAAAATACACTTGAGTAGTGTATACTGCCCGCTGAAGTGCCTAGGTTCAGCCAGCACCTTTGATAGAAATCTAACAGCTTAATACGACTCAATACAAAGTGCTAATAGCCAGGACTGCAGTAATCGTCCTTCTCAGGAAGTACTATTAGCACCCGTTAGTACAGCAATGGACTTCTGCGCAGACATGGAAACTGACAATGTCTGCGCTGAAGCTGACAACGACTGCGCTGAAATTAACAAAGGCTGCGCTGGAACTGACAATACACCGACGCTATCAACAATTCTGCAATGTTTACAATAAACAAACTATGTTACAAAGACAACAACCTCAACATTGACCTATTATATTTCAAAATGTATAAAAGTATCTTGACATGTGCTCCGGCTTGAGGGAAGAATCACAGCTAACCTGGAGCTGTTGGTGTCTTTCTCTCCCCGGAGCTCCTGTATTTTTTTGTACACTAAACTCTGTCGTTGAACCCCAACTCTGACTCTGAGGCTGCTGATTTTCCCCATAACAATGTGGAGGCTGTTCAGCATCAACCAGAGGTTTCTATTGGCCATGGTCTTGCTGTAAGATCTGTTCCTCTTCCATTTTTCTGCACCTTTCACAGCTGCTGTGGCTATTTCCATCAGTCTTCCTTGACATGAAGCTATGTGGGAATATCAGAAACAGTGCAGGTTCTTAACAATGTGAGCAATTATCATTATACACAATTGGTCATTTATCATTCTCCTCTATGTAGTGGGACATGGAGCTCTCCAATGTAGAGGACTATGGAATGACTCGACATGGTATTTTGACACTGGTCCTAATTCCAATGAATGCAATACTAGTCATGTCACAGAGAGACTGTAGGAGAATCTAAATACAATATGTGAAATGACACCTTCTCCTCCAACCCCCACTAACTGAGAAAGGCCATATTGTATTTAAGAGCATGTTGGTGAAGACTTACACTTCAGTGATGAGATGGAATCCTTTCCATGCCCCTATACAAACTCTGAGATCTGGCATTACCTTTATTGCTCTGTGTTTTTCAGATGCCACCTTTTAAGGTCAACTGTGATTACTTCCAATTCACAGAGATCAACATCTTCAATCTGCAGTGACCAATAACATGGTGGAGATTTTTCTGGCTGGCATTTGCACCCTACATATTTAGACACAGCATCCATTTCACATCTGCAATGAGAAGATTTTGGATGACTTCAGCCTCTTCTGTGAAATGGACTGACTCATGCTGTTGCTTCTTAAAGACCTTTGTGTCGCTTGGACAAGGAGTCTGACCCATCCTACTCTGGTGTGGTCACAGCCATTTCCCATTTGCACTTTGCATTTAGGAGTTGATATAATTTGACTGGAACTGATGGTCACAATTGGCACAGATTGGTAATCAAGCTCCACTCACCCTGAACTCAATATCCCTTCCTTCATAGCACTCCCTAGGAAGCACATTAATGTTGGTCCACCACATGTTCCCACACACTGCCTGGAGTAATGTTTGCACTCTCACCATTACACCTTGTGTCCCAACCCTAAAGTTTCATACATACATTGTGCAGGGATCTAGTCTGTAATGTGTTTTTATTGAAACTAGCTGCAAGAAGGCAGCCCTCAGTGAGTGCACCTGAAGTTAGAGATCATATGACAAGAAGACTCTTGCTGAGATATTTGTATCATCGATAGTCACAGGTGAGGTGCCGGAAGACTGGAGATTGGCAAACGTGGTGCCACTGTTTAAGAAGGGCGGTAAGGACAAGCCAGGGAACTATAGACCGGCCAGCCTGACCTCGGTGGTGGGTAAGTTGCTGGAGGGAATCCGGAAGGACAGGATGTACATGTATTTGGAAAGGCAAGGACTGATTAGGGATAGTCAACATGGCTTTGTACGTGGGAAATCATGTCTCACAAACTTGATTGAGTTTTTTGAAGAAGTAACAAAGATATTTGATGAGGGCAGAGCAGTAGATGTGATCTGTATGGACTTCAATAAGGTGTTCGACAAGGTTCCCCATGGGAGACTGATTAGCAAGGTTAGATCTCATGGAATACAGGGAGAACTAGCCATTTGGATACAGAACTGGCTCAAAGGTAGAAGACAGAGGGTGGTGGTGGAGGGTTGTTTTTCAAACTGGAAGCCTGTGGCCAGTTGAGTGCCACTAGGATCGGTGCTGAGTCCTCTACGTTTTGTCATTTACATAAATGATTTGGATGCGAGCAGAAGAGGTACAGTTATTAAGTTTGCAGATGACACCAAAATTGGAGGTGCCGTGGACAGCAAAGAGGGTTATAACAGGATCTGAACCAGATGGGCCAATGGGCTGAGAAGTGGCAGATGGAGTTTAATTCAGATAAATGCGAGGTGCCGCAGTTTGGGAAAGCACTTGAAAGGGTTCAGAAAAGATTTACAAGGATGTTGCCAGGGTTGGAGGATTTGAGTATAGGGAAAGGCTGAACAGGCTGGGGCTGTTTTCCCTGGAGCGTCGGAGGCTGAGGGGCGACCTTATAGAGATTTACAAAATTATGAGAGGTATGGATAGGGTAAATAGTCAAAATCTTTTCCCTGGGGTCAGGGAGTCCAGAAACTAGAGGGCATAGGTTTAGGGTGAGAGAGAAAAAATATAAAAGGGACCTAAGGAGCAACCTTTTCACACAGAGGGTGGTACGTGTATGGAATGAGCTGCCAGAGGAAGTGGTGGAGGCTGGTACAATTGCAACATTTAAGAGGTATTTGGATGGGTACATGAATAGGAAGGGTTTGGAGGGATATGGTCCGGGTGCTGCCAGGTGAGATATCTGGTTGGCGTGGACATCTCTATGACTCTATAAGTCAGGAAGCACATTGATACAGATTGCATCTCTATCCCAAATGCTGATCATTCTTTGTGTATAGTTTTTTCAAGGAGCCTGTTGCTGTTCACTCAATTTGAGGACTTTACCTTGCTACATTCCCCACTCATTTCACTGCAACCCCACACCCTTCACCACATCTGCCTGCTCCCTTTACTGCACCACCCTACTCCTGCCTATTTGCCCATTCTCTCTACCAATCCATCTCACCCCAATTGTTCACCTTCCTTTGCTACTTCACTGCTAATGCACACCCTCCAAACCCTCTTTGTCTCTTTTTACCATTCGTTTTGCCACTTTCCTTGCTCCATTCACTGCTTCCCTCTTCACTAATGCAAGTGAAGGCTGTTTGACATACTGCTATCCTTGTGTTATCGCCTGTAATTTAAGAAACTGGGTGTGGATGTTGTGGTGTTGAAATAAACAGATCTTTCTTTCAGCTTTCTATTATGCACAAACATTACATTCATGGGCGCAGAGCATCTGGGCTTCACTGGCTATTAAGCTATATAGAACAACATGCATTTTTAGTCTGTCATTTTTTTTAGATTAGATTACTTACAGTGTGGAAACAGGCCCTTCGGCCCAACAAGTCCACACCGACCCGCCGAAGCGCAACCCACCCATACCCCTACATTTACCCCTTACCTAGCACTACGGGCAATTTAGCATGCCAATTCACCTGACCTGCACATCTTTGGACTGTGGGAGGAAACCGGAGCACCCGGAGGAAACCCACACAGACACGGGGAGAATGTGCAAACTCCACACAGTCAATCGCCTGAGTCGGGAATTGAACCCGGGTCTCTGGCGCAGTGAGGCAGCAGTGCTAACCACTGCGCCACCGTGCCACCGTGCCGTCATGTTTCAAGTGATCTGAGTTAAGATGGAATATGGGGCCATTATACTCATACTCATGATATGAGCAAACCTTTTAACAGAATATTGACTGTGGCACATAAAACAACATTCACCATTTCCCCATCCAGTTCATCCAGTCCAGTCCAAAGCTAGTTGCTTTGTTTCTTCCCATTACCTTTCTTACACCTTTGCCACTTCCTTATGCTTCTAACATGTTCTAGCAGGAGGGGACAGCAGAACAGTTAGCAAGCAGCAGGAGAGACTGTGCAGCTGGAGGGAATATGTAGCAAGAGACAGTTGACATTGTGGTAGAATGATTAGCATGAGGGAGGGAATTCGCATTAGAAGGCAGCTGGCAGTGGGAAGAAGCAGGTAACCAGCCAATAGGAGAGAGAGGGCAGCTGGGAACCAGGACAGACTGTTGAAAAGCTGGGAGTTGGAGGTTCTGGGAAGTGGTTAATGGTTGGTGGACACACATAGTGATATAAACAGTTGAGAAATTATATACAACAGCAGATGGTGTGACATTTCTGAATTTGTTTTCCCTTTTAGAAGTTATAACCTGAAGAACTGCAAAAGGTAAATATAGTGAAGATGCTTTTACTTGGACTGGGTCCAAAACTAAGAGCTGTAAATATAGAATTGTTACAAATAATCCCAAATTTCAATTCCGGGGAAACATCTTTTCTCAGAATGATGAGTATGTGAAAATTATTACTAAGGGAAATGGGAAATGGTTGAAGTAATGCCAAATTGCTGTGATATACTTTTACACATTGGTCCAGATATTCTGAATGTGGTGAGAAAGTCAATTTACAACAGCAGTCAGAATTAAAATAACCTACTTACCTTTGGATGTCATTTGCATTTTCTTATTTACTTGTCCAGGAATCCAACAGTGAACAACAGTGAGGAAATATTCCTCCTTGTAGAACTGTCAGTGTGCTGTATTATTTGATGTAATTGACCAGCTGCAGATCCACCGACTTTGATAGGTTTTCTGAAAGGATAATATGCAAGGTAAGTGTGGGTAGGGGAGTAATTGGTTGAAGATTTACTTAGCCGGTTGGATGAAGCGATTGGTGTTCTAGGTGAGTGAGGTTGATATTTTGTCAGGTGGGTGAGGTACAGAGGATGCCATGTAGGTGGGAAGCTAGGTTGGGTGAGATGGGATAGGTGCTATGTAATCAAATTAGTGCTTAGGGTGGATCAGTGGGCATTGGGTCTGGGACTAGACAGTGGGAGGGTCAGGGTGTTCTCAGGTCACAGAGTCGTTGAATCATAGAGTCATACAGCTCTGAAACAAACCCTTTGGCCCAATTCATCCATGCTGACCAGGTTTTTCAAACTAAACTAGTCCCATTTGCCTCCATTTGACCCATATCCCTCTAAACCTTTCCTATTCATGTACCTATCCAAACATCTATTAAATTTGTAACTGTACCTGCCTCTTCCATCTTCCTTTGGCAATTCAGTCCATTTACGCACCACCATCTGGGGTGAAAAAGTTGCCCCACAGGTCTAAATCCTTCACATCTCACCTTAAACTTATGCCCTCTAGTTTTGAACATCTCTATCCCAGGGAAAAAATCTTTGCTATTCACTTTGCTTATCCCTCTCCTTATTTTATAAACTTCTATAAGGTCACTCTTCAACCTCCTACGCTCCAGAGAAAACTACCTCTCCTTCCAATTCAAGCCCTCCAGTCCCAGCAACATCATTGTAAATCTTTTCTGCACCCATTCCAAATTACTAACATCCTTCTTAATAGCAAGGTGACCAGATGTGTACATAGTACTCCAAAGGTGGCCTCACCAAAATCCTGTACATCTGACATCTCAACTCCTATACTCAGTGTTCTGAACAATGAAAGCTGAGCATAAGAGAGGGAAATATTGGGTCAGATTGCGGTCTGGCTGGGGGTGAGGGGTGTCGGATTCAACAGTTGGGAGAGATATTCAGGTGTGAAGTATCAGACCAGTGGGAGCTGGAGGCTGTAACAAGGGTGAGGGTAAGGTCTGGGAAGGTGAAAGTAAGTACTGCAGATGCTGGAGATCAGAGTCAAGAGTGTGGTGCTGGAAAAGCACAGCAGATCAGGCAGCATCCGTGGAGCAGGAAAATTGATGATTCAGACAAATGCACTTCATCAGGAAAGTAAGGTTTGGGAAGGCCAGGTTAGGTCTGAAATTGGATTTGGTTGAGGGGTTTGGCTGCCAAGTATACAATGTAGATGTAGTTGGACGTGTGTCAGTGGTGAGTCAGAGGCTTAGTTTAATGGTTTCCGAGGAGATAGAGTAGATTTTCTAAACCTCTAACTTCTCCTGGGCAACTTTTAAACATAATGAATAGAAACCTTCAAAATGATGGACTTTATGGGGCTTTTTTGGAAAGTTCCAGATGCAGTGCAAATTGTCCTTTGGAAGTTTCAATTTCCTGTGAATTGTCATGAAGTCATTTGCATTGGGATTCTGCATGGTTCTGATGCCCAGCACAGTCAGAGTTCCTCCAATGACTATCCATTCATTGGAATATCTGGAAGAAAACAGCAAGCCAGACAGCGTCAGGCAATGAAGAAGTCAATGTTTCAGGTGTAACCCTTCTTCATCTCCTGATATTGCCTGTCTTGCTGTGTTCTTCCAGCCTCCTGCTTATCTCCTGCTTGGATTCCAATATCTGCAGGGTTTTTTTGTCACTATTGGAATATCTGGGCCATTGAGAGCTGATCATTTTTTTCAGAAACACGACTGATTTCATACTAATTATGCATGTAAGTATGCATAAGTATCACCAATTAATAGCCCTTAAATTGCCCTGACTGAACTGTTGGATTAAATAGCATGCGTATTTCAGACTAGGTATCCTCAAGATGTAAAGGGAGATTGGAGGAACATTTAAAAGGTGGGAGGGCCTTCAAGCCTTCCGTTTCTTCCTTTCCCGATGTCCCCAACAGTATCCTTCCACTGACACCCTAATTCGTTTGGCTGAACTGGTCCTCACCCTTAACAATTTCTCCTTTGAATCCTCCCACTTCCCCCAGACTAAAGGGGTAGTCGTTGACACCCACTTGGGCCCCAGCTATGCTTGTCTCTTTGTCGGCTACAGTTCATCTTCTATAGTTACATTGGCACCACTCCCCACCTCTTCCTCCGCTGCATTGATGACTGCATCAGCGCTACCTCGTGCTCCCGCGAGGAGGTTGAGCAGTTCATCAACTTCACCAACATATTGCACCCTGATCTTAAATTCACCTGGACTAGCTCTGACACCTCCCTCCCCTTCCTGGACCTCTCCATCTCCATTAATGACAACCGACTTGACACTGACATTTTTTACAAACCCACCGACTCCCACAGCTACCTGGATTACATCCTTTCCCACCCTACCTCCTGCAAAAATGCTATCCTGTATTCCCAATTCCTCCGCCTCTGTGTATCTGCTCCTAGGAGGACCAGTTCCACCAGAGAACACACCAGATGACCTACTTCTTTAAAGACCACAATTTCCCTTCCCACGTGGTTGAAGATGCCCTCCAACACATCTCATCCACATCCCGCACCTCCGCCCTCAGACCCCACCCCTCCAACAGTAACAAGGACAGAATCCCCTGGTGTTCATCTTCCACCCTACCAACCATCGCATAAACCGCATCATCCGCTGACATTTTCGCCACCTTCAAATGGACCCTACCACCAGGGATATATTTTCCTCCTCACCCCTTTCCGCTTTCTGCGAAGACCGTTCCCTCCGTGACTGCCTGGTCAGATCCACGCTCCCGAAAAACCCACCCTCCCCTGCAGGAATTGCAAAACCTGCTTCCACACCTCCCCCCTCACCTCCATCCAAGGCCCCAAAGGAGGGGTGGATTGTGTCCGTTGCTTCTGATGCGGTCTCCTCTACATTGGGGAGACTGGATGCCTTTTCGCAGAGTGCTTTAGGGAACATCTCCAGGACACCCGCACCAATCAACCCCACTGCCCTGTGGCCCAACACTTCAACTCCCCCTCCCACACGGCCGAGGACATGCAGGTCCTGGGCCTCCTCCACTGCCACTCCCTCACTACCCGATGCCTGGAGGAAGAATGCCTCATCTTCTGCCTGGGAACACTTCAACCCCAGGGCATCAATGTGGACTTCACCAGTTTCCTCATTTCCCCTTCCCCCACTTTACGCCAGTTCTAACCTTCCAGCTCAGCACCATCCTCACGACCTGTCTTACCTACCAATCTCCCTTTCCATCTATCTGCTCCACCCTCCCCTCTGACCTATCACCTCCATCCCCACCCCCATTCACCTATTGTACTCTTTGCTACCT